>NW_027072078.1:12015575-12293075 GCF_038088225.1 Cyrtonyx montezumae | reverse complement strand
TGTGTTTTTGGCAGAGGATGTGCCCACATGGATTGTTGTGCACTGTGCACTGCTAGACCTTTGGCTGATTGCCCACAGAAAGCTTCCAACTTTTTCTCTAACTGGGTCTTCTTTTAGACCTAAAGAACCTGAATCAACTTCACTGGTTCTTAGGATATGCCAGGTCAATTTGGAAACATTTGGAAAGACCAGCTGAAGGATGCTAGAGGGGTGCCTGATAGAGGCTGGTGAGGAGGCCTGGCCTCACAGTGTGCCCGGCACGCAGCAGACTGCTCAGAGGGACACACAGCCCCACCTCATTCCTGCCATTATCAACCCAGGGAAACTTCCCCACCACCCTGGTGCTCTGGTCTCACAGCACACCTAGAATGCAAGTGCCTCAGTGTTCCCAGAAGCCATTTGTCAGCCTGCACAATAAGGCCAGTGAGCAAGCCTTCTGAATCTGCTGAACCTGGCTGTAAGCAGTGGATACCCACAGCTGATCACTGGATGTTAGCATGCCCACGACAGGTATCCAATGCTTGAGCAGACTTCACCTCAAAATCAGCTGACATTCAGTTTTTGAATTCACAGATGACTTCTATAATTACAACCAACTCCAGCATAATCCCATGCAAGAAATCATCATAGCCCATGGTACGTGAAGCAGCGCAAACATATTCCTCCTCCTGGTCCAAGGCCTTCTCCATCACATGGTGGTAATGTCAGGCAGAAGGACACAATGACTCAGGGTTTGCTGCTGCAAGACATTGCCTTCAGCTGCAGGTGGAAGCTGATAAATAAACCAAATGGCCCAGTAAAGGCCATTTTTTTTACCACTTAAAGGTACCATACCATGCTACCATTCTGGATATTCTATGTGCATTTACTGGAGCTGAACAGGCAGTAGTTAGATAGCTTTTCTGTTTTAAACCTTCCTATGATGTATAGAATACACTTTGCGATTTGACTTCTTTTTTTTCCTAGTAATTTAACATGTGATTACTAAAATCTATGCTTACAACAAAGTTTTAGGAAAGCAGAATATTTGAAAAAGAGGTATATTTTTTCTTCATTAATGTGGTTTGATTCATCAGTTTGTTATCTCACTACTTCAGCATGAACTTACAAAGCAGCAAAATTACTTTAGAATTAAGTTGACAGTGCTTGAGGATGAATTGCTGATACTCTTTCTCGCTGCTGACAGTAATTTCCTTCGGGATTGTCTTCAGGCTCAGAAGCTAATAAACAACAAGGCCCACAGCAGCAGAGACAGAAATGAAGATAGACAAATAAGAATTAAATCAACTACAATAATAATCTTAATGCTGAATTTGTCTCCTTCTGGTCTAAAATAAATACATTGATTTTCTAGACCAGTGTTTATTTTATAACCTGTATTTTTCTAATAGCTTGTTTATAGGAAAACTGTCTGTGTGTCTGCTCACTAAGAGTCACAGTTGTTTCACCTTGGGAAAAAGAAAATGAGGCTTTTTAAATCATCATAATACTCTTCAATTGATTTAAAGTAAAAGCTACAAAAGGGGAATTGAAGTGCTCTGCTTTGCACACCATGTAAGAATAGCTTTGTTACATTTTCCCACAGCTCCTTAGAGTGCTAATTTTTTAAAAACTTTATCACTACTTTATTATTAATCAGAGCCCATTACTACATTGAGCTGTTTGCAACTGCTGTGTCATGTACCTCAGAGACCAATTAATGCAGAGGCAGTGACAAAAGAAGGATTACAGCAGTGACATTCAGGCACAGTGTGGACAACAGGCAGTCACTGCCAGCACGGAGTGGCCACAACTGACTGCAGTCACAACTTGCCATTGAACGTGGACTTATCTGTATGAAAGGTGGGGACACAAAACAGGTTAAAAAGAAGGTGCATTTTCCCAACTCTGTAACTGTTTTGCAGGATGTGTGATGTTCCTTCCTGCTGTGGTGATGTACATCGTCATGTATCTTGTATAAACAGTAACTGAACATGCAAACCAGGAAGCAAATGTTAAGAATCATTGCATTATTGAATAAGAAAAATCTAATTTAATTAAAAGATAAATATACCATTAATAGTAAACAAATGTTGTCAGGTGACATCAGTTGTACTTGCATACATTTTTCATCTTCAGAGTGCTTTAAAAGAATTCTCATATGTGCTCAATATAGCTCTCTGAAATAGAAAAACAAGGTTTACTTCGTCTAGGAAAGGAAACTGAGTTTCAAGGACTTGACCAAAGAATATGGACAGTCAGTTCAAAATGCTCAAAATGTATTCTATCAATAATGTCATTATATCTCTTTCTCAAGGATTGTGGTTTTGCAGTTAGGTTGCAGGAATTTAATGGGCAGAGAGATGAAAATTACAACCCAGCTGCATAATCGTCTGGCTTCAGGCTAATTCTGCAGCCTATGTAAAGAATGGGGAAATGTTCCTTTAGGTTCAGGTAGTTATTATGAACTGTCCTGACTGGAAGTGAGAAGTTGACAAAGAAATAAGTTAATGATGATCCAGATACTGACAGCATGCACAGGTCTGCCTTCCCATGATGTTACCATCACAAAGTCTTTAGACAACCTCAGACTTACAACAAAAATCAGTGTTTGTGTTGCCATTTTAAGATTTTTTTACTTTAGTATGTCTAAAGACTGCAAAGAAAGTATCTGAGAGGGAGCGGGTTGGAACTAGATGATCCTTAAGGTCTTTTCCAACCTAAGCCATTCTACGATTCATTAGGGCAATGTGGAGCTTAGAGGAACGTCAGTAGAGTTCCACAATAGCTGCATTATTTGAATGAGAAGCCATGGAAACTAAAAAAAAAAACAAAAAACCAAAAAACAACAACAACAACAACAAAAACAGGCAGGGAATTTCCCCTTATCTTAGAAACCTACACATTTTAGACATATTGTTCCCTATCACTGCATTTTGTGCAAGCATTTATATCAGCGAAGTAAAGGCTGGTAGCAATCCCACTGTACACTTTGAACTGAACAACTCAACTGCACAAGAGACACAGGAAATCACTCCTTGATTTCTGAAGAGTTAAATTGCAGCTGCATAACCTTGTCAAGATCCACTTGGAGTAGGATCTGGTGTCTAATGCATTTCTGCTGGTTTTTCTCTCTTAAACTTTCTTTTCCTCCAGGAAAGACATACCTGCATTCTAGCTGCTAACGAAAAAAAAAGGACAATTTTGAAATGTTTAGTCACTTTTATATTGTGATTTTAACTAATGTCATGTAGGAGTGACAGAATTCTTCAGTTAACATAATTCAAAAGAGAAGGGGAGGAGAAGGTGGAGAAAGACTACATAAAATGGATTTATATTGCTTTTACAACTGAATTGTTTTCAGTATAATGTCACGTTCTTAGTGTGGGGGATTCTGCATGTGTCATGAGTCTACAGATGTTCTTGAACACTATGTGCAGCTGCATTATTTATCATGGGCAAATTTATCACCACCTTTGCTAGAATGATTTTTAGACTGATTTCTTTGTAATGTTTCTAATGCTAATGCAATTATTTTAAGTTCCTGAATTGGAACAGGGAGAGACGAGAGGAAGAGGTTTTCATAATACTGAGGGGGTTCTTCAAGAGCCCAATCCTGCAAAAAGAAGAATACTTTCTGCCAAATATAACTATCCTCCGTTCTCACTAACTGCAGGGGAAACTCAAGTGCCCTTCATACCTACACAATGCAGAGCAAGGTGCTGCCAGATTTGTGCAAACTCAGACGAGCTCTGCTGCTCTCCTAATCTTCAAATCTTCTTTGGAAATGCTCTCCTTTCTAAACTTGTCTGGTCCAAAGCCAGTGTTGAGCATACCCTTGGGATCCAGCTTCTTGCAGAACTATCTAGGAAGCAAAGCAAATTTGTCTAAAATTAGAGCAAAACAAAGTCTAAATTCTTCTCTTGGAAAGCCTATAATGTACTGAAGCTGGTTAGCAGCAAGAGAGGTAAATGTAGAACAGGCACTGCAAGCAGAAATTTGGACTTCGGAGAAGGGAAACTTGAAGCTGAAACAGGAGCACATCCAACTGAACTGGCAGAGCATACACTCGAGAAGAGGGTACAGCTGCAGAACAAGTTAAAAGCATTCCACTGTCAAGAAGTATGTTAACGAAAGGAGAAGCTATAAATGAAAATTATGAATTTAATTATGGTATCTCCTACACTATAAGACAGACACTGTCGTGCAGTGCTAGAGGAGCAGAGGCTGCGGCAGGCAGCGCGCCAGGAGAGGCCGGGGGAGCTGTGATTCCTCAGCCCTCAAAAGGCCAAGGGGATGGCAAGGATTTATTGCTGCCTAAAAATACTTCATGGTAAGCTACAGAGAAGTCAAAGCCAGATTTTTCTCAGAGGTTTTTAAAGAACATAAAAGCAAAGATGGTTTGTCAAGGTATAAACATCTTTTTTTTTTTTAATGGAATATCATAGTTCTTAAATAAATCCAGAGTTTGTGTACTATAGAATTTGTGTATTGGAGATCTTTTAAAATGTCCTGAATTTAGCACATGGTGGAAGCAATACATATATGTAAGCTACATAATCATGTACCAAGTTGCTGAAAAAGTTCTTCTTGTTACCAAGAAGCTAATCACGTGATTTTGGAGATATAGAAAATGAGTGTTTCTGTTAATAAAAATGTGCATCTGTCAATATAGACTATCACAGAAAACTGAATATTCCAGGGAGTCTTTCAGAAGAATGCCAGAAAAGAATATTGAAATATGCAGTATATATGTGAAGATATTAGTTTCCAGTCTTCACACAATTACTTAGCTCAAAAGTTAATTGTATATGATCGTGGCATTTTTCCTGTCTCTCACCAATCTATAATCATATACATGGGGTCTAGCTGTGTCGGTTTGTATACCCAATCCCAGAAATTGTGGACTTCCTCACAAACATTCCTCTGTGTGTGTGTGCATTTCTATCTTAGACTGAAGTGTATGATTTTAATTATCCTAGACCCTCACAGATTACACTGTGGTCTCTGTAGTGGAAATGCTGAATCACGGCCTGAATCGGTGACTGAGCAGCTGGTAGGAGGGCAGAGCCAACCCAGGGGAGCTCAGGTGTATGCATTACCTGAGCAGTAAGCAGTTTTGCTTCATTTCTGTGTCTACGGCTGCAGCATTTGAGCTTATTCTCATTTGATGCAGCTTAGGATTATGCTACTCCACTAGTATTGCTGTACTTTCCATCACATGACAGCATTACAGTCTCCAACAGCTAAAGGCATTTTTAACCTAGCTCCATAACCTACAGCTCTCATCTTAATAATCGCAGTATTTCTGCTGATTGAGCGAATTATACAGGCAGTGAAAATCTAACACATTTTGTAAGCTGGCCTTCTAATGGCAACGAGGCAATACAGGTCAGTTAGTCCTGTACAGATTTCTGTGATGCAGGAGCAGAAAGGAAACTATGAGTACTCCCAAGACCTGCTTATCAGTTGTAATTCAGCAGTCATAAGAGGGTTTGCAAATCGTTGCTGAACGCTGCAATTCACAGACTATCCAAACTTTCTAGCCTAGAAAATGTGATTTTTGCCACTTAAAGTAAAAAGCAACCTGGTTTACATTGACATGATGGTAGAGGGCCTCAACAGTTCTGTCTTGGCTTAAACAGATTTTAACTTCTTTTGGCTGCATGTAGCCACGAGGTACTCTCAACTTGATTCGTTTCAGTTTAACTAAAGCTTATAGTAAAAGCAAGTGGCTTTTCCTTGTGGATTAAACTGCCTATGTCTCCACAGTAAGTCATAGAAAAAAGAATGCAAACACAGAGGACACAGATCACAGTGATTCAGAATGAGCTCCTAGTGTTAAGAAAACATGTAAAATAAAATCAAAGCAGACACCAGACGGAGGAGAAAGACATCCCCCACCCAACCCCTGAATATCACGCTCCTCCTGGTGATGACTCACCTTAATACTCCCCCATTCCTATTGAGAAATATCAGAATATCAATCTTAAGACCTAAAGGCACTCTGGAGGAGTAAGCACAACACTAGAGAACAGGGAAATTTTGTCTAACAATTTAAACTCTATTTTAATTACATCTTCCTGTATAAATCTGGTAATTCTTACTAGGCTGTTGAAAACCTTGGACTAGCAATAAATTATTAGATACATATGTGCAGTGTGTTCCCTTTTGCCAGTAGGAAGGCTTTGAGTATAATATCTGAAATAGACCAGAGTTGTTAAGAGGAGGACTTGGAAGGCAAAATAAACACAGTAAGAAGCTGAGGATGAAGGACCCAACCACTGTCTAACACCCCTGGGCACCACTGTTTGAAAGAGAACAGCGTGGTTTCACAGCCCAGGACAGCACGGATCTGCACAAGCTCCATTTATGGCGCCGTGTTTATGGCTCCTTGCTGTACCTTGAATTGTTTACGCTGCTGATTGCCTCTGCTTGGCCCCTGGAAACCTCCTCAGGCAATGGATGTCAGCCTGAAACGCTTCCTGCAAACTGAGCTTGCTCTCAGTCATTCCAAGCTGTGTTCTCATTAAGGACACAAAAGCAGGATTTCTCAGAAGCTGCTGTTGCTGGGGGCACCTCTGCAGGGACAGCTGATTTTCTCACTTGCCATCCACATCTCAAACACCGGGAACTGCTTCTGCTTTCAAAGTAGCTCTGCATACCCCAAGTGCTGCTGCCACATGTACATATTCCTTCTAGAGCAAGCTGAATGGGAAAAGTATTCTATAATGATCTCTGATTTAGTTTAAAGTGCCATCTTTTCCTTTATTGCATTTTGTCTGTGAGAAGTGTGCGGAGTCTTGTGCAGCTGTGTTCTTGCTCTTATTTGGCACAGACCTCTTCTGAGTTTTGCATCCTTACCCAGAGTTTCCATCCTCCTTTTGAAAGGAGTGACAAATGGGCACAGAGCAGAGGAGCTCAAAGCCTGCAGGGATGTGAGTCAGGACAAGAAGAAAAAAATTAAGCTAATGAAAAAAAAGCTGCCTCGGCTTCCAGTGAATGTGCTGTGAGCTAGAAAGTGAAAAAAACTCAAATAGAGAAGAGAAATGGAAGAAAAACACTGAAATTCAACCACTGTCTCTTTTTGTTTTCAGAGCACGAAGTATCAGCTGTACCAAGCCATAAATCAGCTGACCAGTAAATGCCTGCCCAGTCTTCTTGTGGTCACCTGCAAGTCATCTACAAGAATGCACAGGAGAACAGGCAGAAGGGCTCCTTCCAGGAAGGTACTGAGCCCTTCTGCTTCTGCTCAGATTGGGACACTCAGCATACTCACCACCACACCTGACTGCATCCTGGTCTTATATGGTGTATTACTGACAGCTGTGCCAACAAAATACAGTTCCAACTTGGGAAAAAAACATTACGTTTTTTTTTTAATCTAGAAATTAACTGGGGTTAAACCAATTTCCATTGTCAGATGTGCCAACCTTTAGAATAGATCTAGCATTAAATCATGGATGTCTATGGGGAGTTCCCTTGGATCATTTGATCAAATTATGTTCTTTAAAGTATGCTTCAAAAATGTCATTCCAGCGTAGGAGGAAAAGAAAGAAAATAAGGCAATGGAATGAAGGGAAATCTGGAGAAATGAAATGTTGTCTCATGTATTTTGACAATGTAGACATCAGTAGGTTTGCCAGACAGATAAGCTTCAGACTTCAGATACAGCTTAAGGAATTCATGACTGGCACACACCAAAAAAAAAAAAATCTAGTCTGAAGCACAAGCTACCTGCTAGCCAGTTTCTTGACTTTGTCCTCTCAAACCATTTTTCTGAGTTTATTTACACTGTAACAGTTCATATTTCTCCTATGCCTGAGGTCCTTCCCCAGTCCTTGGGACACAAACTGCGATCTGACAACGTGGACAAGTCATGGTGACCATAGTATTGTAAGTAACATGATGGGTAGGCAGCACCAGAAAAGGGGAAAAAGATGAGAAGATGAGAGACTTAAAATGACCGAATATAGAAATCAAGAAGAGAAAATACCACTGAAATGGCTAAAGAACTGGGACAGAAAAATCCCACTGAACATAGTGGTTAATCATTACCTTGCTTTGCAAACATCACATTGTAGCCGCTTTTCCTTCACTGACGTCTGCTACTCCACCCCATTACTTTCCTCGGTAATAAACCAGGCATAACTGAGCACAACTGAGGGATCCACTGTGTCTTTGGCACCTGCAGGGAGTAAGGGAGAGAAGAAGCTGTTGTTTCTTTAGATCTCAGAGAATACAGTAAATTTGACTACGAAGTGTAAGATGCATTTTTACAGATTATTTTGAAAAAAATGTTATACTATAATCCTGGCTGTCTAGCCTTACATAGCACACTTGATTTTTGCATTATTTTGATTATATATTACAGCACCAAGTAATAGAGATCAGTTTACTGAATTCAGTTTGGAGTATCTAAACATCATTTCTGTTGTTAGATTTTCTCTTTCTGACCCCAGCACCTAAATATCCTTTGGTCATGTTCCACACCTTAACCATATGCTCCTCTACCAGAGAGCAGAATAATTCCAGGCAAATAAGACACTTGCTTGTATCCATTTTAGCTGCAGTTCTTGGAGGTGCAAACAAAACACGCTGGATGGGAAAGACTCACTAACGCAGTTGGTGCTTTAGATCATATGATAATCTTTTTCCTGTGTTAGTTATTACTGAATGGGAATAAAATACATGCATGCTAGGGCTTGGAACAGATGGCACTTCTGTTCTGCAAGGAAGAAACAGGGGCAAAGGGGCAGCAAAGTTAAACCTCCCCCTTCCCTGTCTTACTGGGATTCATTGTGTTGCCCTCCTGTTACAGTTGGCTGTGGCTCTTTCTTGTTATAAAGAGATGTCAGAAGTTAGGGAGAGACAGATGATAACCTTAAATCCTTTGCTGCATTTTACCAGGATTCCTAAAAAAAAAAAAAATAAAAGCCGGCTAAGGGAGTTGGAAAATGTCAGCGAGGCATCGCACAAAGAACTTGATACATTTGTTGACCTTTCCTTTTCCTCCACCCTTCTCCTCTAAGATGGATTTAGTAGTAGTGGGTGCTCTAGTGCTACGAGTGCTTTCTTAAAAATAATTTAGATTATATTGTCTGTCTGCCTCCTGGAAAACATCGCTGTTTCAATGAACCCCTGCTGCAAATGAAGAAGGAGGGTTTATTGTAAAGCCTCCAAAAATGCAACAAAAATCTCACTCTTTTCCTTGTCCTCTGAAATGCTATTTGTTCTTGCCTCTAAGGTCTTTTTCTTTTTTTTTTTTTTTTAATTGTACCTCTGTATTCAGGGTCTTTTCATTCTTATCCTTCATTTTACAAATGATGTGTGTGGTATTAAGAGCTGAAGGCTGAGATGAGAGGAGAAGTGTTTTGAACTGACTAATTTGCAGGCAAGAAATAAAGCTCTTGTAAGGTGGTCCCAGGGGTATCTTCACCATGAACACTATTTGAAATGACATGTAATCTCGTACATTTCAAAGGCAAAACATTTCCTATTCTAAAGTATCTTCATGCACCAGGGTTGGTTTACCTGTTCCCAGAGAATAATAAACCACCAGAGACAAGGAAACTCCTTCCTTCAACATTCTTGTTCTTTTTCAAAGGGGCAACTGCAGTTTCTCTCCTATCTTTTGCTGCTCTGATGGCTTATAACTTTGTGGTCGCTACCAGTATATAGCTGAATGCACTTCTGGATTAAATACCAACTAACAGCACGTCCCTCTACAACACTATAAATAATGGTATAGAGCTCCCTTTTTGTTTTCTACAACAGTGGAAAATTTACATCCAGCTGTTACTGTCTTCTAAAATTTTAAGCCTTTCACCATGTCTTTGACCTGGCAATTTCTTAATAGAAACAATTCATCTTCCAGAGAAATTTGAGTACAATGAAGCTTGGAATATTGTGTTAATATCCTTTTTGAACACAATTTACTGTTTCTTGCCTTGTTGACATGGTAAAGGCTTATACACAAAAATCCACATTTACTTTGTGAAGGTACACAGAAGAGCCTCACATTCAGAATTTCTTCCTGTGTTGGTGGAGGTTCAATTGGTCCTTGCACACTGACCATATGTGAATTAAACAGGGAAACTGGCTACAACAAAAATCCAAAGCTTTTTCAAAAATAAACACTGATAAATATGACAATTTTTTCCATTAATTTCATGGCTATCTTGTCCTAAAGCCTTTTGAGGAAAAAAAAAAAAAAAAAAAGAATGCTTAATGAACTCTCTAAGTTGATGTTGACCACTATTTCATCAGTTAACTGATTTTCTAACTCTGCGTGGAGATAAATTAGCGTGCAGCATGCCTTCAGTCACTGAGCCCTGACTATAATGAACAAGATCCTACACGCTGTTCTGAAAAAGCAGGACCTTTACTTATACCAATTTTCAAAATCCATATGCTTGTGTTCAAATGTGCTGGCTCTACATACTAATTCTTCAACTGCAGATAACAAGGAATGTTGTGACAGACGGAGGTACTGAAGGCTCCTGGAAAAAAAGCAGAAGGGCTGCAGTTGCAATGTCCTGAAACGAGAAATTTCTGAAAGATTGATAAGGAAAAAGTTATCTTATGAATCTGATAATAACGTGAGACACCCACGTGGCTGGCACGGCTGGGGCTGTCAGCTCGCATTAGCCCTTGGAAGGACAGGTTTTCCAGCACGAGTGACCCTGATGTGTGTTGTACTTGGAGCTCTACCAAGCGTCAGTCAGGCTTGATAAAATATTATGCCCCATAGGTGGCTCTTACACCTTAACTGTTTTCCCTGAGGCTCTGTCAACTGTATTTCTTAATTTAGGGTTTTTTTGTCCAAACGCATCTTGGAACATACTGTGTGAAGAGGCATGAGGCAGCATCCACAAAAACTTACAGACAGAGTAGTGCTGCTCCCCAGCAGTGCATCTCCTGATCTGGTCCCCATGTTAACTATGAACCATGAGATCAGACCCTGTTCCTAACAATCATAAGAAAACACAAACATTAAAGAAATTTCTACCAAATTACTTAGTAGTGTTACTGGTCTTTATTCTAACTACCACAAGCAGAGAAATGAGAGAGGCCTTTCCATTACCGCTGGGCTCTGTCACATGTTAATGCACAGACGGTGTTACAGCTGGAACACATACTATCTGATGAAAGTTGCAGTGCTTGACTCAGACAGCTGTCGGGGTGAGTGCTGCCTGCTTTCTGAAACAAGATGTAGCTGTCTGCTCTTCTCCGTTTTGCTAGAGCAAGCTATCCACCGTGCATAAGTGTGCTTGAGTAACAGATTTGACCCTACTACTAGACAGGCTGAGAACCTGCTACCCCCTCTTCGTAGCAAACAACCTCCATGTGTCAGAGTAAGGACTTTGTTTACTCCCTGCCTGCAGTGTTACCTCAGTGAGACACTAATCCGGTTTTCTTTCCAGATTAAGCAGCCATGCACTTGCAGCATATCCATTTGTGCATGCACTGAAATGTTTATCTAGGCTATAGGTAGGGACCCATTAGCAGGAATCAATTGCTCCACTTTCAGGTTGCTCTTCAGATACAGCAGCATTTTGCTAATACAGAATACCCAGCCAGAAAGCAAGTCAATGTCCTAGCTCAGATGGTTTAATGAAACCACATTTTTGAGGGGTGTTTTTTGTTTGTTTTTTAACTTTAGTGCCTCATGTGATGTGTACCATTTACACACCATGTGTAGAACACTCGCCTGTTGGAACAATTCATTATCTGGCTGGAAATATTACCGTATATTGTTCTGTTTAGGGAATAAGTCTGAATTTACCATTGACTCAGGAGAAGTTCACAGTGTATCACTGGGTCAAGGACAGGAAGCAGCAGCAGAAATAGCAATGGAAAAAAGCATCAAAAGAAGGCCACTGGGTTATACTTCAAGAAGTCAAAGCTCTTCATTACACCACTGCTGCATTGCAGTGTTAAAAACCAGGCTTTTCAAAATAATATGTGCCTAGATGAAGGAGTCCTAAATAGTGATTTAAATCTTCTTCTGTCTTCTCCACAAGGGAAGCACATAACTTCATAGTGAGGGCTGTTTATGTGAGAAGCACCGAATCACACATAAAATATGAATTGCAGCTATCTTCTGCACAGGGAGTCCGCTAACGTATTTTCCCAAGCACATGATATTTGATTTACTAATTTATTACCCATTTAAAAAAATCCTTCAGTAAATAAATGTGTAACAAAAAGAATTGTTACGCCGTATAATCAGATGAGTAGATACAAACAGGGAAGATTGCTGTCATTATGCAGTATATTGTGCTAAACAGATGCACACGATTTTTTTCACATTTTGTGCAATATCAAACCGCTTCCTTAAGTCAGAGTTTTCTTGTATCAATAAAACGTTTCGTATTTCAAATCAATAGCTCACTGGGAAGCCTATTTTTTCCTCCCTTCTCTCCCTCCCCCCTCCCCATCTCTGAATATTTATTTTGCAGCAAAGTGGTTTGGCACATTACAGAAATTACTGAAGGAGCCCAGTGAAGGAAGTCACCGTGTGATCAGTCTGAGTGCAGGGAGCTGTTCCCCTCCTGAGGAACACCTCACAGCAGAGGGGATTCTGCAGACCTCCTGCTAAAATAGCAGAGATGCCACTGCCTGACCATGGTGCTGCAGTGGACCATTTATCCCGGGCAAGTAACACATCACAGAAATAAAACTTCAAAAATGTGATTATTAAAACTTCTCACCGCAAAGCCACTCAGAACAGCCAGCAGCAGGATGACAAAACAGAATGCATTCCATTTCCTAACGATTGGTTCGTGTATCCTAGAGTGAAAAAACTACGCTTAAAAAAAAGAAAAGAAAACAGTTGTTTTAGTTCTAAATCACTAAAGCATCGAATACAGCTCCTGGTTAAAAGCACGTCCTTGTGCACAGGAAACAAAGAATTTACAGTCATGACGGATAATTACTGTAGTACAGAATGAGGCTTTATTTCGGGTTAGCCTGGTTTTAATTGGATCTTTCCTGCAACGCGAGACCGTGCTGCTGTGGCCCTGAACGCTCACGCGGTCGGAGCGTGCCCTGGGAGCGCGTCCCTGCGGGGGGAACCACGGGGTCACGGCACCAATCCGCGCCGCGAGGGTTTGTTCCCAGGTGTCCGGATCATCACACTGAGAGAGGAATGCGTTGGCCGCTGGGTCCTCACCTCTTCCTCTGTCCTTTTTAACCTTTGTTTTGGAAGGCTTTTAATGAAAATCATTTTTGTTCCCGAGCCTTAAAGATACACGCACCCATAGGCGGGGGGAAGCGGCGACGGCAGGTGAGGTTACAAGGACAGGTGAAAGAAACAAGGTCTCTTCAACATCTGTCTGTGCTGACAGAGGCACCCGCCTCAATTTTAAGAAACCCACCAGTTGCCAAAAAGGCAACTGTTTCTCGTTTGACATTTCGGCCCCACGTTGGGAAAACCTTTGCAAAAATTACAAAGGCTTTTCTTTTCCTCCTCTTTAGAATAAATTCTCCATGCGGCACACGCAGGGCAGCGCAGCCCGCCGATCGCGCCGGTCTCGGGACGCGCTGCCAAACGCACAAAGAAACCCGAGCACGGGCACGGCATCTTTGTCACCAACTTCTGCCGGCCGCTCCCTCAACCCAGTTCCGCACCGCCGTACCGCCGGCTGCAGCCGCACCTCCCGCCCCGTCTCGTCCCTCCCCCGCCCGCAGGAGGAGCGGGGCACGGCCGCCCCACGCCCGGGGCGGAGGGGCCGGGGCCCGGGACGCGGCCCGAGCGGCGGCGGCGGCGGCGGCAGCGCGTTCCCGGAGCCAGAGCGCCCCCTGCCGGTGCCGCGGGCCGAAGCGGGCGCCGCCCGGCCCGGGCATAGTGCCGGTCCGAGCCCGGCGGGGCCGTCCCACGGGGCCGCTGCGGGTGGGGGGGGGGGGGAGTTCTGCAGAGAGGCACGGGTGCCCCGCGTGGGCTTGACTCGTCCCGGCCGGCATCGGCCGGTAGCCGGATGCATCCGGGAAACTTTCAAGCAGGGTTTTTGCTCGCCCCTCCCGGCCTGGCTGCAGTGGGATCCCTGGTTATTCTCGCGTAGGGTTATTCCACACCTGGAGCCGGGCTCTGTGCCTGCAGAACACAGAGGGGCATCGAGCAACACGCGCTCTAACTCATTTGTGTGGCCACAAGTACACTGCTCTTTTGAAGGAATTATGTTTTAAATGGATGTAGCTATTCAATAAATCAGCCCCTAATGCACTGCAGCGGTGACCTCCGATCACTCCTCAGTGCACTGAGACGCTGTGTGACGCAGCCAGCACGGCTGTGGCACTGACAGAGTCCCCACGGGTGATAAAACTACTTCGGTAAAAACAAGAGAAAATGAGGCAAAACAGCCCTCTCCTTCCCAGCCCCGCGGGGCCATTCGTGTCTACCACTGCCACGTGCCTGCACTCAGAATTACGCTGGATGGGGCTGAGAAGGCAGGGTCAGCAGCAGCCAGCACCCGCATCCCTGCAGCACGGCCCACGGACTCCTGACAGCCCCATCCCCACCAGAGGACACATCTGCCATCCCACTTCCTCCTCTCCCATCTGTCCCTCCTCCCTCTCTCCCCCGGCCCTGATGAGGCAGGTGCAGAGAGCCATAACGCCACGTGGGTGCTTGGTACCCACCCTGTCCTTAGGGGAGAGTCGGGTGGGGAGGAAGGCTTTGCGCTGCACCGGTGGGTAACCGCCCACCTTCCCTCGGCCACTGGTGCCCCGAACAGCTCACCTGCCGCCAGCCCCGAGTCCTGCATCCCCAGCTGCCTGAGCTCCCGCTGTGCAGAGGAGAAGCATCTGAGGAGGGAGAGCGAACAAAAGAGCGAGATCAGAAAGAGGAATAAAAGAAGGAAATGTGGTGAATAATAAAAACAAGAGGAGGAATTTTCCCAAGTTGGGGGGGTGCCTTTTATGAAAGCTTCCCCCCACCCCAGTTTCTGCAAAAAATCTAACAACGCACACACTGCTTTTCCTTTTCCCATCCCACACAAACCTGTTGTTATTTTACTTTCATTATTTCACTTTGTTGCATCAGAAATGTGGAATCATAAAATGGGGCTTAGCAAAAATTGTGTTTATCTTACAGGAAGGAGCCCCTCGTCATTTTAAAGATCCCCGCGCTGCCACTGTTATTATTATCATCATCATCGTCATCATGCATTTGGCAGGTTGAAAGGTATCTCAGAACAGCACGAATGCAGCAGTAAATTAACATCCCACAGCAGAGCTTTAAAAGCATCAAATAACATTTTGAATTTTAAGTCAGTACAAGTGTAAATAAATGGAAGCACTCCCACATGTCTGTTGTTTTTAAACTCGCGATGATCCTAAAATATTTGCCTCACGGCTCTGAGCTGCAACAGAATTTCAGCTCGCACATACACGTGCGTGTGATATTGAATTAAAGCATTTGTCATTCTTTTCCATAAAAGGCACAGTTTGGCTCTCAGCAAACCATTTGAAATAGAAATTATGATGATGATACCACAGCTCCATTTTATTTTATGGTAGCGTATTGATCGTCAAATAGACGATACAAGTATTTCTGTAATGGTCTAAAAGAAGATATTCTGCCTTTTTATTCTACAGTCCTTATGCTATTACTCGCTTTCATTTCAATAAAGGGCAGCATTTTGCAGAGATGCTACCATAAATTGCTTCATTTAATAAATTGCTACACAGAATAATAATGTTACACCAGAGAGCAGCACTTTGTAATTTGGAAGAAATAACATTTTTCTTTTAAAACATTTCTGTCTCTTTATTTTTAAATTAAAACTCTCGGCTGTTTTCTGACTGAAGAATGATCTGATTATTAGCAAATTCTTTTTCTTGCGAGCACCGGAACCTGGGTGTGACATAAAGAGGTTAATTAAAATGGGGAACAAATTAGATTAATTTCTGTGGATATCAGAGCAATATAAAAGTCTCGTTCTCAATGACGAGCCCATAACGGAACAGTCTGATTTATGCCTAAGGAGGTTGCTATTCTGCCTGGCAAGGACTGCCACTGGTGTCGTGGTGACAGGGTTTTTATTATTTCTCTGACAGGTTGATAGGAAGTCAGTGCTCGCTTCTGGGTTTGCAGCCTTTTCAAACCTGGATTGTGAAGGTTGCCGTAAGAACAGGGATGAAAAGCTGCCTCCCCAAAGCCCCGTCCGTTACGGCCCACACCCCAGCGCGGAGATTGCTTTTGCAGTAATAACTGCAGACAACCTGCTCCATATGCTATTAGACTGCAATTCAGATACTCGGTCACTGGGAAGGAGTCTCCCAAGCTGAGGAAGACAAGGTCAGTCACAACACAGAGCAGGCGGCACGCTTGTCACAAGATGGTGCGGTCTCTCTGGTTATGTGGGGTTTGTTTGTTTGTATCTGTGACCACAAATTTCAGCAGAATTAGATACTTTCATACCTGTTTTTTTACACTGATTCAATTTGAAATTTGTAATGTGGGAAAACGATCTCTAGTATGCATGAGATATAAATACACACATTATTTTACACTGCCCAAAAAAGCTCTTGCTGGCATGTTCCAATCCATTAACAGAGCTGAGCCACCGAGTGTCCCTTGTCAGGTTTCAAAACTCCACTATTTGCAAACTACAATGCAGAATTTGCTTCACTTTACAACAGCATCAAGTGCTGCTGCAGAGGTCACCCACCCTTCCGTCTCTCAGAACAAATCATTCCTCATACTGTGACATGAAGGCAGAGAAACTACTCATACTGCATGAAGTTAAGATGCATAAAGTTTAAACTCAAGGCGAGAGCAGACCTAAATGATATCCTAAATGATATGATGAAAAAAAAAAAAAAGCATTGCAGAGAAAGTAACATTAGATGTTTTACCCAGGCAGCAGCAGAATGCTCCTCAAAATAAACTAATTTGTTTGCAAGAATACAAAACTAGAGCTGTTTATATAAGGCATGAAGTAAGGCACAATCTTCAAGAACTTAATTTGTGTCTGAAGATGTGTGTGTTTTACTTTACTCAGCTCAGGGCATTTCTTATTTCATTGACTTAAGAATGGTGCTTCCATCAATTGCCTCCCCCAAACACGTAACCTCTCTCTTTGTGTCAGATGGTTTAATTTGTATGAAAAAAGTTACTATGAATGTGCTCAGGAGCAGAGCAGATCCACTCTTTCTTTCTCTAGAGCAAGGCCTCCGATCATCATGTGGCTTTGGTGTTTCAGTGCAGAGCAGGAGGTAAGACAGGGATGCTCTCTCAGCATGAGTTTGTACTCATGCAGGGCCAAATTTCCAGAGTATCTAGCAATCTCAAACTGCCTAACCTGCTGCACTAAAATTTAACATACATTCCAATCACGAAATTGGGCAAACAGCTTCTTACATGTCACCTAGTGATTTGCACAGACATACCATGGGCATACACAGCTGTGGTTAACACATATGACACCAGACTAGGTACAGAAAAATCAGACATTTTTTAATCGGGCTATTTTTTCAGAGGGACCTCCTTTTTTTTTTGCCACCTAGAATTACCTTCCTTTGGATCTTTAATTCAGAGTAATAAAACACAGGCACTCAAACAGCCATTAGTGCAGGCAAGCCATCAGAATGGTCGTTTGATTGCGTGCACGATTTTCTGTGGGATATCTGAAAGCAAGTTAGTAATTTGGCCCTTGATCATTTTCTCCTTGAGCACGTGCGTAGGTGGGTGCTTCTGTGTATGTGTATATCAATTACTATATCATATAATTTCTTAATGCAATTAGAGTGGCATTAAGAAATACAGGTAGCCCAGAACCTACACTATTGCTTTTCTGACCATTTCCCCCTTTTAAAATATAAATGACTCACGCCAGTTTCAAGAGCCAAGATATACTTTACATTTGACAATTCAGCTACCTTATGTGTTTTTACTGGAGAAAAAAAAGCCCTCTATCATTTATCATGTCATCTTATCACAGTCTCTTTGTGAGACACAAATAGCACACTAATGTTTTCTTTTGTTAGGGTGAGTTGGCAATCTCCTCAGAGATGGAGCAACTACAGACAGCTCTTTTTTTTGATAATCTTCCTGACACTTGGATGAGACTGGCTTATCCATCAACATACAGTTGCTCAGTGGTAAGTCGCATGCCAACAGTCAATCAGTATGGATGGCGGTTCTTGTCCATCATAAAAAATAGAACAGAAACTAAAGGTTTTTCGTTGTGTGTTTTTGTTGTTGTTTTGGCAAATACCTTACTGTCTTGTGTAACCCAGAATAGCTTTTTATCATCAACCGATATTTCCATTGCTTTGAAAAGTAGAAAAAGCCTTGCGTTTACCTTGCCAATTACTGCAGAGTTTGAAAGATTTCTCTAAAATTTGCATTCCCGCTTCTTCCTTGTTTGCTTGCTTTTTCTCAAGCTGAGCATGCTGATCAAATAGGTTTGGCAAGTACTTCAGCACACTGTACCTTCGATTCAGAAGACTAAGCTTGGGTTCTCAGGAATGGGCACCAGCAGGAACACCATCGACAGAGAAGCCTGCAGTAGGAACAAAGAGAAAAGTTTTAGAGCAAGTAATGGGGTTATAATGTTCTGTTTGTCAGAAACTTACTTTATTATGTGCCCATCTATCTACTCCTGGTGGCTCCCTTGTAATACCAAAAGTGAAAGAACAAACTGAAAAGCCATCCATCACTGGGAAAGCTGCTGGAGCTCACCAGGGCTGAACTGCTGACTGAGGAAGTTGTTCTGCCTAGCACAAAGATGGGTACAGCTGGAAGGCAAAGCAAACTCACACCGCGGAGATCAGCTCAGACTTGTGCAAGATCAAGAGAGAAGGAAGAAATCCTTTTCAGCAGAAAGAGATATTGCAAGAAGTACCAGAGGTACGTTGTGGAAAAGGTCAATTAAAGCTTTATGCTCTTTTCAGCTTCCCTTGATGGAAAACTAAAGCACCATAGAAATACTGTGATGTCTGTGATATATATTTGTCCTGAAGACAGAAAGCGTTGCCAAGGGGATATAATGCAGTAATGCTAAATTACGAGCTGTTTTCATGAAGGACAACACAGCTGCTTTCTCTAAAAACAAAATGTATGGGGGAGTCAAGCTGGACCTTATATTCATGTTTGGAAGAGGGTGAAAGTACCCACTGATTACATCTTGCAGAACTAGTAGGATTTGAGGTGACAGATTATCCCATGCCATCATGTGCAAAATGCAGTGAGTCACTAGGGAGCAAAAACATTGCCAGGAGATGTTGTGTTCTGCAGCTGGGCTTTGAGACAGCCTCCCTGCTGGGATAGGAGACAGATGGGGAGGGAAGGGAGCAGACAGGCAGAAGGTCTGCCGTCAGCACCAGGTCACACACAGCCTCAGGCAGGGGACAGGCCAGCTCTATTTGGCCATCCATCCTGTGGGCCTGGGAAATGGAGAAAAAAATGTTAAATTAAAATTAAAAAAAAGCAAAATTTGAATTACTGTCCACCTAAAATGACAGAAGGAATTGTCAGTAGCAGGAGCTGTGAGCTTCCTGCAGTGTAGGATGTCTTCTCTATACCTACCTGCTACACACAGTGCTAAGCATGAGGTGGCCTCAGCCACCTGACAGCCATACCTCCCTGTCTATTACATACCAACCCTGACATGCCCCTGGCTGAGACATCAGAGAAAAACCTTGGATTTTTAAATAGATGCCATTTCAAAGTAAGGCAAAGGAGTGAAGAGGTGAAGGAAAAAATCCAAATACATGCACAGTTTTAGCACTGTAGGATCAACAGGCGTGTCAGAAATAGCAGATGTGATTACATGAAGGACGTGATGTCAGATCGCCTCATAACATCAGATCTTCAGTTTGCCTTCAAGATCCTACTCCAGGTCTCTGAAATGAATGTGGAAGGAGAGTGTGGATGGAAGAGTAGGATGGCAAATTTGTGCCACAGCTTTCTGTAAACCTGCAAAAGTGCAACAGTGGGGCATCTTGACAGAGGTTTGGTTCTGGGCTGTTGCTGCCTTGCCAGGCAATGGCTGGAGCAGGCTGAGGTGATGGCAGAGTGCTGGAGGATTTGAAGGGAGACATTACACGCAGAAGGGAAGAAGTGCCAGGGTTGTAAGCGACGGGGGAGAGGGGAATGGCAGGAAGTCACACAATGCATGAGCTGCCAGAAGAGAGGATGCTCATTCTCCCTCTAGAATATATTCATAATGCGCAGATACAGGCTTAGAAACTATTCCATGAAAGCTCAGGGTTATGGCACCGACTCTCTTGCAGGCGAGGAAAATGCACACATGAAAGGAGAAGGCCTTCAGGGTAGGAGGGTTTGTTATTTGGGTTTTTTAACTGACAGAATCCACCACAGACTTGTAAGGTGGGGAGGTATTAACCGCCGAGAAGGAGGAACAAAAGGCAGGGATTGCAATCCTGGTAGAAAAAGCAGGGAGCATTGCGAGTAGAGGTGGGCTGGTCTGGAGAGGGGGGAAGGATATTCATTGAGTGCTCTGAGATGAAACATGCTGTGTGTTCAGCAGAGGTGCCTGTCAGTCAAGTGGGAGAGCAACATTATGATATCCTCTCTTCCACAGGCAGCAAAGATCAAGATTTCTTTCCCTGCAAAGCTAGCCAAGAAATTACCAAAATGGTTGTCTTAACAACCAAAGCTAACCAAGAGAGAACAAAAGAGCTCCAGATGCACACGCACATTCCCCTGTCCATGTCCACCAATGGTCTCTGATGAGCCAACTTCCATTTAAAGAAAGCCTCTTAAATTGGTCAGAAAATGGGCAGCAAATTATTTTGCTATTGTACAACTTGAAAAGATCTAGATTTCAGGGAGAAGTATGAAATGGATGTAACTTGTGTGACATTTGCTGAGAGTACCATAAGCCTGATGTCTGTTGGACAGCAGAAAAGGGGTCAGATTTCTCAGGAAAGTGCCACTCTCATCTCTTGAACACCCACTTGTCCTCTTGCTGGATATACCTCTCAATGAGCGGCTGCTGTCTGGGCTTCTTGAGACAGACGGGCTCAGGCTGCAGAGAGGCTGAAGAAGGCCCATGAACATGCAGTACTGCCACATTTACTACTGCACACTTATCAGTGCTTGATTAACAAATTCAAGTGCAGAGCTGTGCTGAAATAAAGAAAAGGCTCTTTAGTAAGAAAAAACTTAATATGAGGAAGTTCCTTATTAAATAGAGGAATTTGTTTTTCAGCTTCACTCAAAACACATGAAAAGGGGAAAAAAGAAAAAAAAAAGCAACACTAATGTGTGCTGGGGCAGAAGTACCACTGTCTTGGCAAGAAGAAGAAACATTTGCAAGCTTCCGAGTTGGTATTTAAACAAAGAAGAGAATTAATAAAAAAATATACTGCTTGATGGGCTGCTGTGCAGAACCTTTCTCCCACCACACACGCTGATTTTTGTATTTTCTTGCACCCCAATAAGATGGACTGATGGGAAAACAAATTATATTTGACACACAAGCTATTTAAAGATAAAAACAAAACATCCAAGTATCAAGAGCAGCATTCAAAATGGGCTGAACTCCTTGAATTCAAAGGCAATCAGATAAGTGGCAAAAATTAAATCAAATCCCCCCATTCACTTCAACTAGAAGATATTTGCTATCAAAAACAAAGCTCTATAAGCTTTTTCACGCAATTTCTATCCTGGTATGGGATGATACAAATTTAAACAAACAAAAAAACCACAATGAAAACCAGAACGCCAGGGCAAAGATCCAGGTGAGAGGAAACCTTAAATCTTGCTGTCACAAATCCAAGTAATAGGTTTTCCACTGCTTGCTCAGGTCATTTTCCCTGCAGCTCTGATTTTTAGTAAATTGCTTCTAATCAGAAGTCTGTCCTTCCTCAGTTCTAGCTGTAACTTCCCAAGTTGCCATTAGCATTTTGGAACTTACTTCACAAATTGCAGATGAGGGTCAGAATTTTCCATCACTAAGCTATCCTTTTCTATTTCCTTTTAATCCTTCTCCTACACGAGATAAATGTTTAATTGTTGCCTGTGCCAAAGTAAATATTTTTAAATGTATTATTGACTTAGGGAAGGAAGGAGGGCTGCAGTTGTCTGCGGTCATGAAGCTTCGTGTTGCTGGATAGGTCCTAGAACAGCAGCTGCTGGGTCAGTGTGTGCCCACAAATAGCACCCCTGGGCACACCGTGCCTCCAGGTCCTCCCCAGCACTTGCCATTCCCCACCTTCTACTTGCAGTTTGCTTCTAAGCACTTCTAAGCTGCAGCATTTCGGCATTTGCTACGCTGTACATTCTATTAGCGAACACGTTCACTGCAGGATGACATCCTCAGACACAGATCATACAATGTGCCAGGATGCATTGGCTGGGGGAAAAGAGCTGTCACACGTAGCAGGGCTTCTGATAACGCGCAGTGTGTCACACCCCAGCAAAAATGACCAATATCAAAGCCAGGCAGGAATTATTTCTGTGGTTGGGACAAGTAGAATAAAATATGTTTTTTAACAAAATCAGTTTTTAGGAAGAACCGACACAGGTTAATCCTCTATAAATATGTTCACAGAGTACATTAGACACCAGTCCGCCTACACGAAATGAATGCAGCACACACTCTGATGTATGACAGAGGCAGGATAAATGAGGGAACTCTTCTGTGTTTGATCTGGTTCTGCTCTGTAATTCAGAGATACTGGAGATGGGTGGTGAGTTTCTCATTGATCCCAAAAGAACCAATACCGTTGAATCCTGTGAAATGTAAGCTTTGTAGAGGATTGGAGGCTATGCACGAAGGACATCGTAGGGGCACATCTCTTCTCAGGAATGTATGTAACTGGCATTCACAAATCATACGCATCCTGGGGAAACAGGACCCCGCGGCTTAACAATAGAAAAACCGCACACCTAGCTCCGCAGGCAATTACAGCACACTCATTGCTACGTCTGCATCCTGTTATCAAAGGATAATAAATGAACCTGCAAGCGATTATCTTGAGAATTTTGAAACAACACTAAATTTGGTGCTCATCAGCATTTAAAAATGCAGCAAAGTGCAGTTACAGCACCAATCCAACCCTGAATCATTTTAGATGGAAAGCACATGGCTAGCACATAGACGTGGGAATAATCAATTCCATTTTTCCCCCCCATTCTTTCCAGCTTTTCAAATCACTTACACCAGTCCCTGCATTTCTGCTCTATATTTTGCATATGGTGGAGGTGTTAATGCACAGTTACTGCACAATAGGGTTGTGAATTTTAGTTAATGAAAGCTTTTAAAGGAACAATGAAATCCTCAGATGAAAGGCAACAAAGAAGTGCAAAGTGTTATTACAGCCTAGACTAAGTTTTACCGAGAGCATTCTTATACACGATGGACACAGCGTAAATATATATTACGGCTGATAACCGCCCTGTAGAGGCTAAGTCCCACTTCTGAGCCTGCCAGAGGCAAGGGGTGACACTTTCACAAGGCTTAATAACGGATCACTCTTTCATCCTTCTCCTACCCCCAGGAGCTAGAAGAGGACCTCTGCACAAATTCTGAATCCTTAATGAATAGCATAGCCATTCTATTGCCGTGCCGTTCATTTAGCATGGATATTGCATGCACAATTAAGCTGCAAGCACTGCACACCAAGATGGTACAGTGTGTATACCTAGAGGCAATGGCAAATAGAAAAAGTACAGCAAATGTCACGGTGGTGCGGCATATGTTTATAGCACACATTTTTCTGCTATCCATAGAAGATATAATAAGCACAGGGGCAGAAGTCTGCTCGTTTTTCCCTCAATGATATTTGTTAAAATCCAAGTAGTTGTTCGTTCTTGTTGATAAAAAGGAACAGGTAAGACTGTCTCTATCTTCCCAAAGTGAGAAAGGGCTGTCTGTACAAGACGATGCAGGTGAGTGCTGCAGCAACCCTTTTGGAATAGATCAAGCATCAGAATAAACATTCAGCAGCTTACCAGGCTGAGGGAGGATTGGATCTGCTCATCCGAGTGATGCTTTGATCGGTTACGATGGGAGTAAAGTCTTCCGTTTGAAAAATACTGTTCTACTTCTGGGTCTGCCAGAGCTAACGTTGCTCAAAGGCTTCGTCCCCCGATCAGCCGCCCTGTTTCGCTGATCAGAGCCTAAGTGATCTGCAGCCTTCTTTCTCTGGCTCTGCTCAGAGGAAAGATTGCAGCTTCATGTCAGTTATTTGCATGTTTTTCTTAACAGTGTACTCTCAAGCAGCTTCTGATTTAGCCTTACACTTTCTGAAGATTTCAAAAACCTGACAAATAATGTTTAGACTGGCTCCTAATATTTTCCAAGTATTAACAGGCACCTCTCACACACACATCGTTTTTCACGCTCTTAGTAAACGTATTCTAAGACTCTTAGCTTACCTGCTTTAAAAGGACAGGCACGTTGAACCAGCTGGCCTCTTCCTACTGCTATAGCTTTTCATGTTACAATCTGCTGCTCCAATTTCTGTATTTTCCCTGCACTTTTTAAGATAAAATGCAGAAGTTTAAAGTCTCATAATGTTTATGTCACAAAATCCTACTGCTAAGTACGGTATTACTGACGGATTAGTTTAGTGCAATAGCATAATGTAATTTAATTATAGTAATAGTGCACAGCAACAATCTTACTACTTATGTCAGATTGTAAGACATTCTCTATTAAAAGCTTCATCACTGTTGCTTAGTTTTTAGGTTTAGTTCTACAGCATTTCCTCCCCACACACATATTAAATTGATTTAATTGGTGAAGGCAAATTGCTTTCGTTTTGATACTGTAGGATTCTATAAGAATTCACTACACCAACTAAAAGCCCATTTTGCATGATGAGACAATAGTCAGCCCGTGAGAGGCTGTAGCTTTCCAGGTCTAAGTCCTCAGAATTGCACCCCACAATTTTAAAATAAAATTTAAAAGCCCCCACCAAACAAGAAAACAGGATCATTCCATCCCTCTACCTTTTGTATGCACCTGAGAGCTTTTAAAATAGATTAATCTGAATTCTTGTGCCACCCATGAGAAGCTACCACGTTCATGTAAACTATTGCAGAGCAGGGCTGCATCATGATTTTCAGCTCACAGCTCCCACTGATTTTGGCTGTGGCTGACAGCACTTTCAGAAATCCAGCCCACAGTACCTTCTATTTCTAAAGTGTTTTCTATCTGGAGATCACCAGTGTTATTTTCTACCAGTGTTAATTTTGCCTCATGACAGCTCCAGAAAGACAGGAAAATGTGTCTCCAGCCAACACAGCTGTATGCAAAGTGAACATCTGTCCATCACCAAATTCAGTTTAGCTGATAATAAAAAAAATGAACACACTTTTTTCTCCTCTAGACAGGACAAGACTGCAAGGGAAAGCCTGAGGAGGATTTCCATTCTTTTAAAAGGGAGACAGAGAGAGACTGAGATGTGTGACTGCTAGGGAAAGAACCCAGCCCCCCAGCAGCCATGATATCACCTTCACTGCCAAAAATTGAGGATTTTTCTCTGCAACATGACTGCATTCGCTCTATCTACAGTGGTGATGTAACAGCGCAGACAGAGCAGGCTCTGTAGGTTTCCGATGATGCAGTTAGACAAGGTTAATTTCTGGTTGGCAGCTAGATGTTGGCTTGTTGTAATTGCATCTAAGCCAAAGATCTCCTCACCTTATTTTAACAACAAGCCAGGTGCCGTAAACTAACTAATGCATTGCAGCTTTTCCAAGAAAATTTAAGACTCGGCTGTATTTATTTTTCAGCACATATGTTTATCAGGATGCAAGGCTAATACCACAGAGTGTCCTAGAACTGGCTCTGGATTGCCCAGCTCTAAGCTAGAGGAACACATAGTTTTGCTAAAGCCTGGCAGCACACTGCATGGAGCACCCAAATATCGGCTCCTCTCAGGGGGCTGGGAAGTGACTACAGGGCAGAGGGACTTTGGCTACACAATTGGAAGAATTGTGTAGGGGTCCCTTTTTGTGCAACAGACCAGCATAAATTGTGCTAGACATTCCACCCACCCACTTCAAGCTTTAAGACTATATGTAAAGTACAGTTTCTGTGCTATGAAAGATTAAAATTCAGTCTCTTTTTCTACCTGATTTTGGATGGGTGTTTGAACTGGAGATCAATCTTTTGAAGCAGACATTTGCCAAAAGCAGCCTGTTCACTGCTTCACAATACTGAAGGCCACATGTCACCTCCATAGCACCTTTGCAAGCTATGTATAGAATCATATGCCAATTCACTTGTGCAATAATTTTTGCAGCAGAACTGCTTTCCTAGCTATGCCCTCCTAGTGCAGCAGCACACTGCGTTCAGCAGAAACCCAGACACTGCTAGAAGCAGCACCATTTCTACACTTTTACACCTTGGTGCTATTCAGACTGTGGACAATTTGCTACTGAAAGCCTCTGCATTCCTTAAAGCTTTGTCTCAGAAGAAAGAAAACTGGGTCAAACTCCCCACATCAAAGCAAGCTGGTGGGGGATTTCAATCTTTGTCTTAGCTCCACGTCTTAGATGACTGTTCTGAAGATTCAAGGGCACTAAGAAAATATCACCTCGTTGCTGTGTTTTCCACGAAATTCAGTAACAACAAGAAAGTAAGAAAACGTTCCCAGCCTAAGATCTACTTGAGTAATTAGGTCACCCCAGCTGCTTTTGTAGATGAGATGATGCACATATGACAAAGAAATCTCTTCCCCCCCATTGACGACATTGTTCCCCTGCCTATACATGCAGGCTTGAAAATGAACCTAGAGTTTAATGTCTATTTAAAGTGAAACTCCTGATTGTGAGCTTCTCTTCTTCCCCCCTTTCCTACCATTCAGGTGCAGTGAACACCTTCCGCGCCGCTGTGAGCATGACTTCTAGCCTCCAGATCTCACCCTCCCTCATGTTGTCTAGATATCAGGTTTTTCAACCCCCAGTCCTTCCTCACAGGTAGGAAGCACATCACAACTCATTAGTAATTTACTGCTACAGTAATTTTTATAATTACTGCCAGGAGGCCTCATTAAATTTGATCTAATGAATAAATATTGTATTTTTCAACGTGATTACCAGAACAGCTTAAGCTGAGTGCCATAAACAATTATTTTCTTCAATACGTGGTATGTCAGCGAGTATTGATTTTTATTTTGTAAAGAATTTACTGTATTTCTATCTATGTCTAGTAAGTATTAAATAGCCAGCCCTCTGAAGCATAAATTGCTATGGAGCAGGTGACAAAACAAAAATTGGAGATATCTATTGCAAAAAAGTAAAATAAAGTACATTAGTGAAGATAAATGGTTTGCCTGGAGGTCCATGAATAGCTGATGTGTGTCCCCCTCCCAGCCCTCAAGGAAACAGCCTGGGTTAGGCTATGGTCCTTCTTTGTTTGCAAATCATAGCTATGAAAAGATTTAGGCAATCTTTTTAATAAAGTATCTTTACAAAAGATAATCTTTACAAAAAGTAATCTTTACAAATAAAGTATTAGTAGGACACAACAAAGCACTTTATCTCAGAGAACTAACCTGGGAACAAACAATAGTGCCTGATGTTTCATTTTCTTTTTAGATGGAATTGATTATATGAAACGAGCTAAAGAGAAATATTCACTGTATGCTGAATATGAACCTACAGTACAAAGGAAAGCTGCAAATCATCTTTACTTCTCAGTATCAATTACATCTGCTTCAGCAATTGCAGGTTTTAACATATAAACCTCTTTCAGATGTAACAAGAGGCACACACTGGCAATATCTTAAGATATACATCAGAGGAGCTCAGCATCAGGACAAAAACCTTGAAATATCCATAATCTGAGAGTGTTTTCTGCAACTCCAGCTATATGGCACCATTCTATATAGCTCTGATCCAGAGCTCCTGCGCTTCTCCAATAGAAAAAATTACTTGAAGAAAATGCTGTGTTACTAAATAGCACTGCTGCACTGCTCACAGTCAGCTTTGGTTTTTAAGCAAGCCTTTCATTCAGGGTAAGAGCAAAAGGTGTGTAGGTAAACCCAAGGTCACTGAAGGTAATTGATATGACTGACAGGATTTTTTTCTTTTTAATAGACAGTTTTGAATTAGCTGTATTTTCTCTGCATGTTGTCTAGTGTAAGAAAAGATAGGGAAGCCCTGAGACTGTTAGCTCCATTTCTTCCACCATCTCCTTGCTGTGGTTGAGCTCTGATCTGCTTTCCACCAAATTTCAC
Source organism: Cyrtonyx montezumae (assembly GCF_038088225.1). Classification (NCBI taxonomy): domain Eukaryota; kingdom Metazoa; phylum Chordata; class Aves; order Galliformes; family Odontophoridae; genus Cyrtonyx; species Cyrtonyx montezumae. The sequence continues at coordinate 12,264,926 of NW_027072078.1, read as the reverse complement.
CAGAATAAATACAGTAATACTGTGTGGTTACAGATTTAGAACAGTATCTCATTGAAATGGCCTCACTGACTTTCACCAACATGCAGCTTTCCCTCCACCTTACACATCACCTCCAAGTAACCCACAGGGAGCTTAACACTCAGTCCACCTTAGCTGCTGCCTTGCTCCACAGTATCCATACATAGTGACACCTAACATTTGCTCTTTGACTCCCATTGGTACCCATGTTGATAAGATCAATGTGGTGTAGGCAACTAGCAAACACTAGGAGAACATTGCATAGAAACTGATGCAGAAGGAGGTCTTTGGTGTTTCTAAATATGGGGAAAAGTGAAACACTCATCATAAATATATTTGAAAATCCCTTCCACAAAACCCTCGTGTCTCCTTGCATACCACACAATGAGCCACAGCAGACAGGAAACAAATGTGCTCCAGCGAGGCTGACTGCTTCACTAGATGGCAAGGAGTCCAGCATGCTAGAAGTATTACATGATCTCTATACAGAGAAAACCAGAAGCTAAACTTCAGGCAGGCTTAGCTAGCAAGTTAGCTAGGCATGGTATCTGCTGAATTGCTCATTTCATCCATCACTTTTCTGCAGAACAAAAGAAACAGTTGATAAACATTGCATTTTGGGCCTTTTGGAAACTCGCAAATGGAAAAAAAAACCAGCAAGAAATATGACACCTGATGTCTTGCAATACTTTCATCTACCTTCTTTAGGCTATAACACAGAATCTAGTCCATAAAAATATACTTCATACTTACCATGACTAAGAAATAATCTGCTTACAGGAAGAAAGTTGCCTTCGATCTGTGCTGAGAAGGTAAGCGAGAAGTAAAAGAACATCACTGCTTGCTGTGGGGAAGTCTACATGCCCTGATGAAAACTATCTGAAAAGTAGGAATTACTGCTACAGAAAACTAGGATCATACCAAAGCAGGCCAGTGCCTCACAACAAAACTGTACTTGTTTCCAGTGCCAGAATATAACATGACAACTTTTTCCATGAGAATTAAACGAAACTAGAAATAAAGAGGGAAGAAAAAGCCTTTAGAGTGCTAACTCTCAGCAGCAGGAGGAAGCCAGCATGGGCATTGAGTGCGGCACACTCATCCCTTCTCCCTACTGAAAGGGACACAAAAAGAACTCTGGCTAAGCATTTATTTTTCTGCTAATGTGAAAGTTTTCTTTTAAAGAGGAAGCAGATTGAACAGAGCACGAGAAAAGAATTTGACTCTGGCTTATTTCCAAAGGTTTTTTTTTTCCCTGATGATTCACAGTTATCACTTGTGTTCACATTATATCCAGGCTCAAAAAGAAGTACCCAAAAACCAAACCAACTCCACCCCCTACACCTAACAACAAAAAACCCATGCTACAAAAGCGCTCTGAAATGGGATCTTTCCCACCACTAAGTTCTGCTAATAAGCTATATAAGAAGATAATCACACAAGAATGCTTAAGTTCATTCACTTTTGAGTGATAACATAACTAAGCTTTTAGTTCTGGAACTTCAGAATACATCTAAAGATGGTGAATCTTCATAGAACTACACAAAATGGTTGGCACTGGTTGGACTTGTTTGACTTCACCTGTATGATTAAATTGAAGATGTCTACGTATCTCTGAAATCTAAAATCTCCACAAGTAATTTTCAGTACATTCTGATTGTAGTTCTGTTTCCAAACAGGCTTGTGCCTGTATATTCAGGGGAGAATATCTGACTTATATGTGTGGGAGCCTTCTTGTCCCCACCCCTGGTGGCAGTCAGCCATGCACACCTGGTTTATGTTAACACTCACAAACAACATGCTTATGGGAGGAATCCAAACTAAAAGGAAGCAAAGCAAGGCCACCAGTAGTGCTGGTAGGACTGCTTTGTTACTCTGCATGCAATTACAAGAATATGAAGGTGGTTACTGTAGGATTCTGCTGCTTAAACCTCTTCATACAGCCTAGGTCACAATTTCGTCCTCCCTGCATGCAATCATATTAACATATAGATACAAAGCTAACACGAGCCCAAAAGCAAAGCCATAATCTAAGCAACATTTTGTTCCCATTTTCAGAAGCAGGTAAGTTTTAGCTGAAGATATAAGCCAGGGCTCAATCCAGCAGGATCTACAACTTAACTGATGTAAGCTTTTCTGCTCTCAGTGATCAGCTCTGAGAAGCATTTCTGAAGTAGTGCTAATAAAAAGTGTCAGTGCAATGCCTTCATACCTCATCCTGACCATACTGTGATTATTTTTTTTTAAAGTAACAGAACTGTCTGTCATCCTTGCCCCTAGAGAAGGTTCAACTCCAGTCAGAAGAATGCCCATACTTAGCAGTAGCAAGCAGATCTTGCGTAGCATGTCTGTAGCTTTACCCTCCAGACATGCTTTCATGCAAATTCAAAATCCACTGCTTCTTATAAGCTGCAGCAGGGTTCCCATCCTGCCCTCACCTTCCAGTTCCAGGACTCCTACACCTTTGGGTTCAAACATACATCTCCCTTTCATTTGCTAACCCTCACTACAAAGAATGGGTGGGTTTTTCTGCCTGTTCATTTGTTTTGGACATCCACCTATGAGTCTCAAGCTTAAGTAAAGCAAGAGGGAGAACTGCTCATGTTCTCCTATAACATCAACAACTGAGGCACTCACTTCTATGATATTGCCCAGCACTGCACGGGTTTTGGAATTGGAAACCCACAAGACCAGCCAGTTTAAGCTTGACAGAGGAAGTCTTTTCATTCACACTGATTTTGTGTCAAGGCCAGGAACCTTAAAAAAAGGGCAAGAAGTTTTTCCAAAACCTCCATAGTAGCTTCTGCTATTAGCCATGCAAAAGCTGCACTAACAAAAAGCCACGAGAGAACAAACTGGTTTATGCCAGCAGAGGTCAGTGGGTGACTCCCTTGCTAAACGCATCAGATGAGGAAAAACTATGGTTTCACATTGCATATCAGATAAGGTTTCAAAGCTAGCTGTACTCCCTCACCCTACAACAGCAACAGCCCTTCTTCAACTAGATGCAACTGTTCCCAAAGCTGATGCCTATTTTTAAAATTTCCATCGCATTTCCCTAGACAAATGTAACTGGTTAAGCAGCAGAGCTGCTTTGGAAACGTACAGTGTGTTACTTTTATCAGCCTGTGAAGCAATTCTTTAGTGCTATTTCTGTGGCTTACGCACCATGAAAACACTTTGCACTATAGGTAAGGAAGACAAAAATGCTTCTTTCAAAAAATATCCTTCTCTCCCCCTTTTTGAAGAGACCTAATACTTCAACATACGTTGAGTAATCAGAAGGAACGAAATAATTATATATCGCTCTAAGAGAATCTTCTGAAATCAAGAAAAAAATTGGCCAGTTTCATTGGCAGACACATCACTGTAATAAGTTGACTCAAACTCTCCTTGGATTAAGTTTACGTATTTAACATTAAAAAGAAGCTATCAATCACTCTTCCAGTACCACCACCTCTCTGATTGTTACACAGGTACAAACACCCCTCACATCCACCCTTGAGAACACCCAAGGGAAAAAGGACCAAGAAACTTAAGAGCATAATATACTTATTAGTCCTTCATAGCAATTATAAGCAATTATAAGTCTTCATGGAAAAAATAAAAAGTTATCAGACCTAGATGAAGATCATCTGGCCCTAGGGCTGAGTAGTAAGGAAATAATTTACCACTGAAAAAATGCTGTGCAAATCATCCTACCTTACAGTTGTGCTTTGTTCTGTTCTTCCTTTGACACAATTTTCTATTTCCATGCATCTTTGTTTTCCAAACAATCTACCAGTTAGGTTTTCCTCTGCATGAAGCATCTTAACTTCTGCCCATTGGCAGCAGGTATAGACCATGGGCTCTTCATCAGGTTAATACCAGCAGTAGTGAAGTAGCGATGTAATACAGAAGATTGGGAAAAAGACACACTGAGATATCTCAGAATGATCATATAAGCCTTAAATGTAACAGACTTCCCAAATTAAATACAAATTTACTCATGTCACCAGCACAGAGATGAAAGACTAGCAAAAACAGCCTTTAGCAAGAGTAATGCAATGAGGACTTTATCTGCGGGCAGCTCAAACACTGCTTCTCACCAGCAGATACAATAGCTCATCTGAAAAGCAGAAACACAATTTTAAGAACAGTTCAGAGGCAAGAATTCTAAGCAAGAAAAAACTTTTTATTTTTAAAATAAAAACCTTCATACAGAACTTTGCCGATGGGAAGAAATCTAAATACAGCAGTTTCCAGGATACAGAGCGAGGATTTGCTTTTAGCACAATTCTTCCACACTCCAGCAATCAGAAGGCAAGCACAGCAATTAGAAAAATCACTCTTATCTGTCAGAACATGTACTTCTACAGTTCCTTCAAGAGATGAATCCACTCCACTTAAGACTGCACAGCTAGTCACACTTTGGAAGCAAGGGACGGGAGATTCTCAATAGCACAGGTGATTTATGTCTCAGACTTGCAGATCCAGTTCAAATAAATTCTGTTTCCAAGATTCTCCTTCTCCCACAGTTCCAATTCCCAGAAACGTATAAAATGTGGCTCATTCTATAGAGTGCTAATACTGTACAAGCGGAAGGGTCAGAAGCTGCGGTATTGCTCAATAAATCCAAGGTGACTCTTCTCACTATTCAACTGTACATTATGTATAACACTGCATTCTACACCTTTAACAAAACTTGGGACAGTAGTTTCCAGCACCAGACTAAGCGCGCGTGTATATGCTGTGGTTCTCCAGAGAGTTTTCATGGCACCTTCTATTCTACAGCAATGAAAAGATGCCGTCCACACAACACCAGATATTCTTCAGCTTGGCTCTTGCTGTACTTGTGCTGTGTTAACATCATGATGCAAAATACCCTTCTGCCATTGTGCTGGGCAAGAAATAAATAGAAGCACAGGTGGGTGGTTTAAGAAGAGACCACAGCACCAGCTACATTTTAAGTGCTCACAAAATGCAGGCAACTCATTGCATCTCTTTTTCTATTCAGTTTTAAAAGAACCTTTTCATCAACTGTTCCTCCTCATTTGTTACCATAGCCAGGGCACATCTCTTGAGAACATTATCCATGTTTGTGCTTCTCTATGAAGCCGAAGAATAATTCATTTTAAGCTGGATTGTGGCTTAGAAAGCCTTAGCTCTTTTCTTTTGCTCATAGGTAAAAGAAAGTGGAGTGACCATTTGTAACTGATCCTTCTACTGATAGCATTCAAAAAGTCACCACCCTTCACCCACTTGTCGCTGGCCAATAATTACATCAACTATTCCTCTCCTTGGTTAAGCCCCAAGCTGATTCAGCACAGAAGCATTACTGCAGTTGGCAGCAAGGTAAGGGGAAAGAGAACCAAGAAGAGAACCCACAAAACAACAGTAATTTAACAGAGGACACTGCATGAGGCATACTTGCACTCTCAGATCAGTCACCACTACACAACAGCAGTAACAGCTTCCAACAGTGGCCTCCTCCCATCTAAGACAACACAGAACGCAAGAGCCTATTCCTAATTGCTTCTGCTGTAATTTAAATCACTCAGATTCTTCTTTAAAATGGCCAATGCTCATTTCAAGTGTTCTATAAACCCAAACATTAAAGCTTGGAGACTGTTCAACTGCAACCTTTAGGCCTTCTTTTTTGAACTTATGAATTTATTGCTGTTTTGGAGCATTGTTAGCTTCTGTTTGATCGTTTCTGCTCAGTAAGAGTCTATTGCAGCAGAAGTTGTCCAGGAGTTAAGCACACACCTTTCCCCACTTGGTTCTGTGGGGAACAATGCCCTGAACGTTCAGAACATCCATATCTTTTTGTCACCAACTTCAAAGCACAAATAAACTTGCAGTACAGATCAGTGAATGAATAGAACTCCAATGGCTTAAAGTCCCATCTTCCTTTAGGATAAAAAAGTTGTTGGCAGCATCAGTCCCTGCTTTTATATCTCATTTCTTGTTTTACAGAAGTTGTTTAAAAAGAAAATAATAGCAAAGATCTCTATTTAACAGTTTCTCAAAGTATGACTTTGCACAGCAATGTGCCCATTTTTTTTAAAACCCAGAAGGGGAAGGAACCAAGGCACTGGCTTTGTAGTTCCGTTTGATTAAGCAATTCACTGTAGGCAATAACATGGCATTGGTGAAAGAGTATGCAAGTCAAAGGCAGTCACAGCTTCAGTCTTCCATTTCGAGTTCTTGCTTCAGACTGTAAGACAAACAGAAACTCGAGTTAAGTTTATAGCAAAACATTCTGGAAACCCTTTAAACAAATTAGCAGAGGGAACAACAACAAAGAGAGGTCAAGTTAAGAAGCAAAAAAGTGGATATACCATTTATTTTGGGTAAGAACTAACAAGTTAGAAAAGTCTTGTCGAAAAATATCAGATTCAAGACAATGTGGACTGATCCTGAGATATTTGAGCAGTAACTGAGAGCTCTGTTCTCCCAGTTTTCAATTGCTGTCCTACACAGAGCAGAGCCATATTACTGACACAATGGCACACTTACCCTTTCAAGTAGGCATGGACATTGTCATAGCCGTGGTACTTAGCCAGATAGACCAGGACACCTGTAGCACATCTGCCATCTCTCTGTCTGCAAAAACTACAGTTGCAGATTCCACGACAGGGTGGACACTTCCAGGTCTAGATTAAAAACAAAACAAACAAACAAAACAGACAACATCCCCTTTAACTGAACTGCAGCATGATGCACAATTCACAGCCATAGCTTAAAAGAGACTCCTACACCCCACTTAGTCAACATCACTGCTGCAGAAGTTGTCTGACTGGGACAGAAAAGTCCCAGTTTTTCTGTCTGTGAAGTGTTAAACCCTCCTTTGCCTTTCTGGCACATAACCACAGGAAACATTCTACTCCGCTCAGCTCCTGAGCCATTTCCATAGCACATAGCAGCAAGACTGTTTTCTTTGTGATACAATTCCTCGTCAGAGTACATTAAGCACTAATGCAAGACTAAATAGAGAACACTATTCTGAATATACTAGAATATTCTGTCAGCTGCTCTGCTCTCCTAGTTTACTCCTGAAAATAAAATCACAGAAATACAAACTACAGAGAGTTCTAGACAACAACATTCTATCATTCATTCGAATCCTATGAAGGTAAGGTTTAGTGAGCACAGTGGTGATGCACTGACGGTTGGACTAAGTGATCTTAAAAGTGTTTTCCAACCTTCATGATTCTAAGTGCACACTACGTACTACAACACAACTGCAAGCAGTTTCCTTACTAAGACTCTTTAGCTACTAGGAGAGAGGTGCATTTACTACTCCACCAATTTACATCGCTATTAAAAGTTGACTTACTGGATCCAGCAACGATGCTCTGACATCTTCCCCATACCTATTACGGAGACATGGCCCACAGAACTGGCCCCGTATCCCAATGCAATCGGGGTTACGACAGTTGGTCTTGGTGTCTATGGTTTTTTGGCGGCACTGATGACACGTAGATCCCTACAACACGGGGAAAGTAATTCAAGAAACAAATCATTAGAAGTAGATCCTTAGCTGAAGGAATTGGGCACTTAACAAGCAATCTCTCTGTCAGCTAGTAGTGTTCATCCTGAAATAGAAAGCCACCTCACAAACTTCAGACAAGATTCCATCTTCTGTGCCTGTTAACACTCTCATGGGCTGGTATCACAGAGGTACATCAGTTGATCCGGGGTGAGAACATGCCAACTTACACAGTGAAGGCCACTCTGCTGACTCAGGGAAAGATGGCAGATGGCATTCCAGAACCTCAGGCATATTTCTCCCAGAAATCACACCCCTCCTTTCAGTGACAAAGGAGTCTGTTCTATTTCACACTACACCACAAACAGGGAGTAACAAACAGATGATTTCACAAAGTGTATTCCAGCTTCCTGAAATGCACTTACCATGGTCCTGTTGTACACTTTCTCCCTCACAGACCCACAGATGTTATTCAGCTCTTCCTCAGTTATCTCCTCAACCGGTCGCACAACGTGTGGAAGAGCCATAGCACCACGGTGACCCCTCCTGGGAGTTTGGGCATCATGCTGGATAATGAAGACAGTATCGTTAGGATTGAATTCAGCAAGACTTCTACACTAGGCAAGACCCTTCAAATCAATTCTGAAGTCTCAAATATCCATTCTATATTTAAACAAGATAGATAAATCTTTGCAAAGACCTGTGATGCGTATGTTGCTTTAGCATCTGAAATATGACAGATCTAGTGAAACACTACTGGATCTTTCTTACTTCCAGCTGGAGTACAAGAAGAATTCATCCAGGATAATGTGTTCTGAATTATTTCTTATAGGATAGAGAACCATCTCCAGTAGCAATCTGCAACTGGAAAACCAGAACCCCAGCATACCTCCAGGTCCTCATCAGACATCTTTCTCCTTCTCACTAGGAGGTAGCGGTCATCATCTTCCTCCTCTGGTAAAGGAGTAGGAGGGCCTTCAATCAGGGACCTGGATCTCGTGTGAGGCCGAGAACTTCGGTCTGGGTTCCTCCTCAGTGCACTTCTGGGAAGTGAGCATCTTGGAAGTCGCTTTGGCACCTGGTGAAGTTTAAGAAAACCCAATGAAACAACAGCTTCTGTCCTTGCTGTACAGGAATTCCCACACAGAGCAGCAGAACCCACGTCTATGGGAAGTTTCTGCTTACTCACGCAGCTTACGTAGCAGCAAAATCCATTGCATTGCTAATTCAGTACCCTATTACTTTAAGGATCTAGCTAATCCAAACATCAGACTCTTTCCTGAGGCTTCAAACTCAAAGAATATTCAGACTTGAGCTTCAAAGCTTTGGCTGCCCCCCCCCCCCCCTTATCTCTAACCTCTGTATGAATACGTATTTACACAGCAACTCATTTCGTTTTATTGGCCCATAGAGACACTTAGGCCATTGTGAATTCATCTGATCCATTTTATACAGTGGCAAATCAGAAGAAAATTGCACAATGAGGATGTCTGGTTCAGTAAATGATAACACAGTTATGAACTGGACTTTGATTTATGAGGTTTTTTAAGCTTTTTAATCAAGAGCCCTGTACTGCAGTGCAAGAATTCAAGACTCAGAAACCTTAAGGCAAATATGTTAAGTTTGTACTTACGTTATTGGCAGTTGGCAGTGAACGTCTCCCATCAAAGATACCAGAAACATTTTGCAATTCAGCCATTAGTTTTGCAAGCTAACAAAAGAAAGCAGAGCCTTAGAAGGGAGTTTATGTGCTATTACAGGCTATTAGATTAGGGCAATTGGCTAGAATTACAATTGCTTACAGCAAGTGCAGCTATTCTTCAACTTTTGACTTTTATGTCTCATTTTTATGTTCTACTGACTATAGGTAATTTGAAAATACTCAAACTTAATAGACTTCAAGCCTAAACAAAGAATAGGCCTTAAACATACAGATTTTTACTGAAGCATTTCTCTCACAGCCTATGGGCTTTCAAATGCCAGTGGAGGTAAACTACCAGATTCAAGTATTAGGAATGTAAATTCCTCTAAATATATTCACATAATTCCCATCAGCGTTAATCTGAATAACCAAAGAGAGCTCCCAATAGTCAAGGCAGGGGGAAAAGAGGGAAAGCAGGGGACAGGATGAGTACTTGCCATCGCTTTGTTTTCCTTGATGTTTAAAGCTCTTTTTTCTAAGAACAGGGAGCCCTTTTCTTCAGAATCTGAGTCTGAATCTGGAACAGGCATCACATCTTCAGGAAGAGATTCCACCTCAGCCTTCCTCCTTCCAGATCTTCGAGGTGGAAACTTCATGGCTACTTTGAGAGGAACAGTGCACTTCCTCAGTCTCAGAGGTACCCCTCTGTCAGTGCTGACGTTGTTCTCTTCTGAATCAGACTCCAGTTTCTGTTAACAAATCACAATGAAAACACAAAACAGAATGAGTTGTTCTGCAATCAAACAGTCTCACTCCTACTTCTTCTCCTTACTGCTTTTCTTATGACTGATACAAACATCTTCTCCCAGTCAGATGCTAACCAAGTTACTCCTTGCCAGGTTAGGTTCTGACAGGAATTTACTGATGCCAAACACAGCGATATTTCAGTTTGTTCTACTCAATACTGATTCTTGGTATTTTTAACAAACCTACTCTTGCACTGAAGTTAAAAAAGCAGGATTACACCACCTATCACAATTTCTATATCGCTCAAGAGGTACAGCATTCTCTGTTACACCGTGAGAGGCACACATCTGACTGCACATAAGCATATGCAGAGATTTTCCTCAGGTTTGCTAGGGCTCATGAGCTAGCATAACATTTTGCGTTGAAAAAACCAGAAATGTTAAGAGTTTAACAAAAAGCAGCAACCACCAAGAACAGTTTTAACAAGTAGTATATTTTTCAGTCTATACGGAAGACTTTAGTCTGATCTCACACAGCTCAAGAGCTTGGAGGCTTTTCAAGAAGACAAAAATTAAAATCAGAATATGTCTAGTTACACCAACAGTATATTACATTAAATAAGAACATGTTTCTTTCTGACAACGTCTGACTTGGAAGTTGAAGCTGATATTTTTCAATTACATAGAAGAACGTGTGAGGACCCAAAATTAAAGTTGCAAAATGAAATCAGCCATCTTACCAAGACACCTTCAATTTTCTTTTCTGAAAAGCCACAGAAGGATTCATCGCCAGAGGATTCATGAAAAATTTTGGCCAGTTCTCCTCTAACACTTGACCTCAACTTGCGTTTCTGCAAAGAATAAAATACCCTTAACTTTAGTTGGGCAAAAGCAATTTGCATTTACGACTGAAATGCAAGCAAATGGCTTTTTTAATTAAAAAATAGTAATAGCTAAGGGATTTGCAGGCAGCTTCAGAACTGCAGTTGCAAGCTACTAAGCACATTGGCTTAGGTGATGTCTCACAGGTTGCTCATCTGTTTCCACCACCTAGCAGCTGGGATCACAAGCGAGTAGTGACACAGAAATACAGCACACAGCACAGACCTGTAACTGCTGTACAATACATAAGCAGAGCATACAGCATTTGTCAAACACCAACACGCAGGTCTTCACTAGCACCGCTCCTCCACATTTATCTGCTCCAGTCCTGTACTCACCGTGTTAGCGAAGTTGTCGGAACCAAAACTGTCACAACTGTCGTCAGAGGATGAGGACGTCTCCATGGGAATAAGCTTGTTATTCCGGAACGTGGTGAAGGTTCTCCTTCCACAGCAACGGCGCTGTGAAAAAAGAGCCAACCCCGTTAGTGATGGGCAGCAGCTGTATGGCACAGCGGCGGGACGTGCCCCTGCATACCCACCTCGGAATACCTGTCACGTGCGAACACAGCAGAATCAACACCATTAAACAAACACCACCAAAGTTACAGTGGGAACAGGTTCTAGCCTGATAAGATTTCAGATCTTTCTACAGGACAGCTTCATTCGCTCTTCACAAAACACTTCTTTTAGTTCTTCGCAATCAAGCGGGAACGTACACGGACATCGTATTAGTCCCCGCTCCTTACAGCCGGGGCTAGAAACGTGCACATAAGCGTCAGATCAAGACATGCTTTGCTTGACCAAGTACTTTTAGCTCAACTCAAACATTAATCACACCGACTACTTGAAACACAGCGCTCCAACAGCGACCAGCACGGTCCTCCTCGCAGGACCCCCCCACCCACCACCGGAAGGGCCGCACACACCGCATCTGGACCACGGCCCGGCCGGGGCCAACGAGCACGGTGCAGGCTGCGTTTCCTCCCGCCGCGCTAAACCGGAGCTGTCCAGCGAACCCCCTCCACCCCGCCCCGCAGCAGCCCCGACGGCCGCCGGACTGGAGGGGAAGCACAGGAAAGGCCGATCCTCTGCGCAGCCCCGCGGCCGGGGATGCCAGCAGTCGCGGCCCCAATCAGCACAACGTTCCCCCCGCTCTGCTTTCCTTTGCTTTGCTCTGCCCCCCCCCCCCAGGGCAGCGCTCACCTGCGGGCGCGGCGGAGCCATGCTGCCGGCGAGACGAACGGCGGGAACTGAAGGTTCGCGCCAAAGTGGCTGAAACAGAAGGGGGCGGGGCTTAGCGGCGCCTTTCCCGCGCTGCCGCCCGCGTCCTGGCAGATGCATCCGATATCTACGGAACCCAGCACCTCGCCCCCCCTCCCTGCCCCCATCGCGCAGCACGGCGGAAAGAACGGAGGGTACCTCTCCGAGCCCCCCAGAGAGCCCGATGCGAGGGACTCGCTGATTTTTTTTTTCCTCCTGGAGGTGCGGGGTTTGTGGACCTGCAAGGACCTGGCCGCGTGGCGCGAAAATCTCCTGGCCGGAACTCTGCGGGATGCGCGCGGCAGAGGGGCGGGACCGGGGATGCTCGCGTGGTCTGCTGCGCTTTTATTTTTAACTAATGCTTTTTTTTTCCCCACCGTTGTGGGAAAAAATCATCGGAATCAAAAACAAAAAAAATTAAAGAGCGTCACGCAACTGCTAGTTTTCAAAGGCTGGGGAGAGGGGTGCGAAGGGCTTCTTATACGTGCCGCCCGTATCTGCGTGCAGTGCAGAAACGGTGGTAAACAAACCCACAGTCACTCTAAACTCTTCTATGTAATGCTGCAGACTCGCGTTGAATCGAGCACGGCCGTTTCGTGCAGCAAAATGATTGCTGTGCGGACGGATTTTGGCAGCCAGGGTCGGGCGAGGCCCTGGAAGCTGTACGGGATTTGCAGCCCCGCTGCTTGCAGTAATCCTGCCTTTATCCTGCCCCTGAGTAAGGCACCTGCTCGGCGGTGCCGAGGGCTGCCTAGCAGCAGACATGGCCCAAGTCAGACACGAGAGAAGCAGCCCCGCACGTGCTGTGAATAGCTGCGAAAGAATAGGCACCAGCCCTGCCCAGTGTTTGTGTTCACTATGGGCCATAGTCTCCCTGTGTGAAAGCAGCTCCGCTTTCATTCAGCCCGTAATTACAGCCTTACCTGCACAGTGCACAAAGCCAGGGGACACCGCCCAGAGCGGCCACCCTGGCAGCTTCCATCCAGCTCAAGGCAGGGTATGTCCCATGCAGCCACAGGCTTTGCTTCTTCCAGAAAAAAAGATCACAAATACTGTACAGTTTCTCAATGGCAGCAGCTCTTGATGACATTCTGAGCCGTGAGAGTCGGGATTTTACTAGAAAACCATGGTGTAAAATGTTATGGGGCTAGCTGAGCCCATGCTTCAGACTGCAGCTAATTTTCCAATTAATGCTTCATGGAAACAGCGTTCTCCAAGCCACATATGTAATCAGTCGGCTTTAAAATGTATTGGCCCGAGCAGGGACTCTGTGGGGAAAGTGGCCAGGAGATGGGGAAGCCATTTGGCAGTGGGGCTGCAGCCCTGCTTGGTGAGACAGTGAAATAAATCGATGCACTGAGCTCCTGCAGCCCTGAAGGGATGCTTGCTGTTACACGGGTGAAGGAGGATGGCCGCTTTTGTAGATTTATACCTAGACCTCTGCGTGCTTGCTGGACACCTCTGTCCCCTTGGCTCCTCATGTTCTTCTATTTCAGCAGAAAGGGAGAGCAGAGATTCTCATGACCGCAGAGTACCTGTGGCACAAAGCAGTAACACATATCTTGGCTCTGTAGAAAAGAATAAGATTGCAGCCACTAATGACAGTAATTAAAAATTTCTCTAAGAGCTGTCCAATCACCTCTTCATCCGAGCAAATTATAGTGTGTTAGTAAAACCACTAGTGCCACAAAATGAAGCTAAAAACATCTTGCATTAAAATAATCAGGCATTGATTTATGATGTAAATTGTAAATCGGTAACCTATAACATGCACTAATTGTTTTCCTCTCTCATGAAAGGTGTGTTTCTGTAAAAGATCTGATCAGGCACGTGCATTCGCTCAGCTGCTGCCCTGCAGTGGCTACCGCTGCTGTTCAGGATGTGTGAGGTGTACCACCAGCTCCCTTGCCATTGGCTGCCACCCAGTGAAAGGAGGGTGGCCGTGTCTGTGGACTTCATTGTAATTGGACCTCCACGTTAGCTGGACGTAATTTTTTATGAAGTGCTTTCTCGCTTTGGCATTGTGCTTTGGAGTTCATAAAAATTAAACAAAACAAAAAAAAAAAGCTAAATGTTTAGCATGGATAATTGGTTCATAGCCAAGACTGCTGCTCCACAAAATACCTCTGCAGGGCAATTAGTGTCTTTTCCCCCTTTTTCCTCTCTCAGAGGAAAAATTTTTGCTTTTGAATTTGTATTTCCTTGTGCTTTGCTGCAATTTCCTTGGTAGCTAAAGCTGGGTGCAGACACGTCCTGCCTGCTGAATTGAAGGTGGCCACTTCTAGTCCTATTTGACAGCGTGTTTCTTTGACCCAGACTGCCAAGGCCATAAAAATGGAAAGAATAAGAGAAAAGAAAGCCAAAGGAATAACTACAGCCCAGAGAGAGGAAAAGTACAGGTTGATAAATGCCTCTAGGAGCCTGCATTCATCAGTGCCCTCAGAGAACAGCTGAAATGTGGTCAGCTCTGACAGAAATCTTAATGATTATTCCAAGTACACATCGCAGCAGATCGTTCGGAGCCCAGGGCATTGTGATGCACATTATGGAGCATAATTACAATGCTCGTTTGAGTATCCTGTAACCGTTCCACAAAATGAATTGAAAAAAAAAAAAAAAAGGTTGATAAAAAAAAAAAGTGGCTGCTGTTGATATGCAGCGGTCACTTTTGAAAGCTCAAGATCCTGGCCCTTTCATTCTCGGGCTTCAATTTATATTTCCCTTTGAAAACACAAAATAGATTAAGTCACATCATGAAGAAATTGCTTACAAAATGTTCTGCAAATGCATAGTGGTGGGAAACAGGAGGCTATCAAGAAATAACAAAAATTGCTTGCTGCACTCTGTTTTTCTGCCCTTTTACATAACGCTTTGCCGTGAGAGCTGATTTGCGTCGCCTCTGCCAGCTGCCGGGTGGGAGTGGGGACAGGCAGGATGGGGACAGGCAGGAAGTCCCCTGGGGGTCCCCTTGGGGTTTCGTGTCTTTCATGTGCTTTCTCACAGCATGAGGAAAATGCCCTGTTGCTGCTACAGGAGCGCTCACCTTTCTTGCTGAGGCGGGGCAGGAAAGCTGTATGCTGAGCCTCAGGTGTGTGAAGCCACTCTGTTGTGTGGCATCACCTGCAGGACCATCCCATGGGGTTACTAGGAGGAGGCACCGACCCTTGGGGCTGTCCGCCGCCCCCCACTGCTGCTGTCCTCTGAGAGGTTCATCCCAAATGCCCCATGTAAAAACAAGATCTTGGCAGACCCTTATTAGCGTTATTGCCATAATAGACTTCTCCTCCATAACCTCTAACTTTTCACAACAGACTGGCTTGAACTGCCAAGCACTGGCACTTCATTAGATAAGAAAATTATGTAAAAAACCCTTATGTGGTGGAAACATATACAGAAAATAATGCTGTCAGATGTAATTTTCAGAGGTAGTACAGCTATTTGGCTCCATTTTAAGTGATGCAAGATGTCAGGAGGTCTCCTGGTTTGTCGTTTTTTTTTTCCCCACAATTACAAAAGCAACTGCCTGTCTTTCCCAGCCTTAAGTAGCAATGAGAATAATAATTAGGTCAAAGTGCATTCACTAGCACAGTAAAAAAAATTCAAGTGCTAGTCTTTGACACACAGCCCAGTATTCTTGGCAGAAGGTTTGCATTAAGTCCTAAAATACTTGGGGTTTGGTCCCCATTAGTGTGGGGTGCAGATGGAGAGGAGGATATTTTGGGGAGCAGTGGAGGAGGACACGGTGGCTTTAGGCAACTTTTGCTCCTTAAATGGGCCCAGCAAATACATGGCGAGTGCATGGGGTGGTGCATTCTCAGGGAGAGAGGCATTGCTCTCAGATTTCACCAGCTGCCAGAAAACATTCAATGGGAGCAGGATAGGAAGAGGTGAAATTATAGTAGCTAATATTTTCTTTAAAAAGCAAACAATACTGGGTTCAAAAGGCATCAGCTGTGACTGAAACCATCCTGTTGGCCTGTCCAAATTTGTCAGGACACTGAAAATCAGTCTTGGTGCTTTATGACTACTCAAGCAGATGAGGAGTGGAGGTCCATGAAAGTAGTGCATGTGGGGCTTGCTGAGTGCAAGGACAGCAAATCTTGTGGCTCCCAGGAGAGCCAGAGTCAAACGTTACCAAACAAAGAAGCAGATCCCATGTCACAGCCTCACACATTCATGAAATAAAAAGAAAAAAGGAGAAAATTTCTATCTGGCTTGGTAAACATGCTCCCTATTGGATGCAGATATTCACTTAATTTTGGACATCCAGTTTTGCACTTACCTTCATGAGTTCTTCTCTACTTTTCATCATCCAATCCAGAAGATGTCCCAGACCTGGCTTCTTGTAACTCACTGCATTTTACACTCTGGAAAAAGAAGCTGTGGGTACCTCTTGGGGATTAGGAAATCAGCAACACCTGTACATGGAGATATGAAGACCTAGGGAAAGGAGAGCTAGGAAAACAAGGGTTGTCTCCATAGCAATGATAGGCTGTGCTACTTGTAGGGTCAGCCATGGAGGTAAACTGGAGGGCAGGGTGTCCCATTCTTAGTGTGCATGTCTAGACTTACCAGTACTTAAATATGCTTGGTTTTGACAGATTTATGATAGATAAATAAATAACTAAATAAACAAACAAACTCCAGCATGGCTCCTTAGTAAAGGGCAGAAATTTTTTGAGGTGTGCATCCCCAAGATATTCTGATCTTCCATATCACTGTGTGCTCTTCCAGCCAGCAGTGGCTGTGCTGTGGTAAAACATGGGTATAAATTCCTCAGTTTCACAAAGTATTGGGAGTGAAATGTGGGCACATTTTGCCTTACAATGAATCATTACCAAGTTAGGGACTAGATATGATGAGAGTGATAAAAATGAGATGGAAAACAAGATCTTGCTGAGAAATTTTCACTTAAGGGGAAGACTATATACAGAAGGATTGAAGTGCATTTTTTTTTAAATCAAAATTAAAGCAAGTTTCCACGCTTGAAGCAGGAACTCTACATAAATACATTCCAATATGAGGATTTTTAGGGCTTCAAAAATCGTTTGCCACTGAGTGATATATTCATCGCTATTTTAAAACAAGAAGAGCTTTGGTGCCATAGTTTAGGGCATGCATTGAGTAAGAATATTATTTTTTTTCTACAAAATCAGTTACTACTGCTTTAATCAGCAATTCTGATACAGCAAGAGGATTCCTAATCAGTTACTATTGCATGATTGTTTAATATTAAAAGGCGTGATCAATACCATCCGCTCTTCCTTTAAACTCTAATGAACACTTTAATACAACAGATGTGGTCAGACAGTACACTGCAGATTAAAATTAGGCACAGCATTAAATTGCTTACAAACAGCAGCACAATCCTTCTGGACATCTTGACAATCAACCACAAGCAGCTGATAAATCTTGAATTGCCACCACCAGCCCTCAGTGTCTGCTGGATAGCGCCCTGTTGTGCAACTACACCACTGTCCTCATCACCCTGCAAGAAAAATGTACCCTTCCAAACTCTTACGATTTCTTTCAAGAATTTGTTGTGACCCAACTGTGAAAAGGTGCTGGTGAACAGCACATACCCCCTGGCTGGCATCTGTGTAGGGCAGGGGATGTATGTAGGTCAGTCTGAAAGTAACGCCTCCAATTTATTTCCATGGAAACTACAATAGATGCAAGAAGGTTCATTATCAATTGCCTGATGCTGTGGGCCAACATACTAAAGTAAGAGGTGTTTCTTTCAGAGCAGCCCTAGTACATGCCCTTTTGACAATCCACTGATGGGGCAGCGGTGACAGGGGCTCATCAGGGGTGATGCACTGGCAGCTCCTCCAGCATTGCTCACAGTTGCATGTCAGTGAATATCGCTTGGCACTGATGGTATCTAGTACCTCATTCAAAGGCATCTCTAATTTACAGCTTCTTGGCTTTCAGACGGTACCATGTGCTGCTTTGGGTTCAGCTTCCTTTATCTGTTTCATCCTTTTTTTTTCCCTCTTGCATCTTGGGAAATACTAACTTTTTTTCCCTGTTTAATTGTGTGAAATCAACTTGGAGTGAAAAGGCCAACAAGAAACTTTCTGAAGACAAGTGAGTGTACGGCTGTGCCTTTGTTCTCAGTGGAGCTAAAGACCACATTAATCACAAACTTTGCTGACCTTGTCTTTACTGCCTGAAGACTGAAAGACAAAGGCAGCACAGCCTGGCCACATTTAAAAATTCAATTAAAAAATGCCTCCTGCCCAGGGATAAACATTATCACAGACCTCAGAGGGGATGGATCTATCCATTATAAAGGCAGTGCCTTGTTCTCCCTCCCTCTCTTTTTCTTTTTTTTTTTCTAAAAGCATAAAGCTTTTTTTTTTCCTTCTACTGATTACGACAACTATATGTGTCACAGTGTCTGCTCTGTGGTGTCAGATACCTGGTGTCTGGGTTTTAACAAAGAGAGAGGTGAGAAATTCCTGACAGGGGATGGATGGCTGGAAGTGGAGAAGTGAAGTTATGGAGTGGGCCTGAAGAAAAATCTGTGTGTGCTTCTGCATTTCGTGATTGTGCTGTTCTGACCGAAATACCTTGGCAGAAACAGTGAATGAAGTGTGTGGAAACTGTGATCAGAGCCAGAAGTGACAGGAGAGTTTGCTCCTCTATAGATGAAACGGAAAGCTTTTTGTTACAGTGCATGCCTGTATATTAGTGATTTTATTTTTGAAACATTAAGCAAATTAGTGCACATCCAGTCAGCTAAGAACACGAGCAGCCAGAGAGGGGAGGCAGCCATATTAAATCCACCCTTACTGGGAGGGAAGAGGTCACATTGCTGAGGGCAGGCTCCTTCCAGGCACCCACTGGCTGGCTACATGCAGAGCTGTGTGGCCAGCCCAGCGAGGTAGTGTCATGGCTTCAGTGCGGTGCGCCAAGAGCTGGAGCATGATGAGCAGAAGAACACATCGTCTCCCAGTTGAATGTTCAGTGGAATAAGAGGGAAGCTGGCTCCATCACAGCCCACAGCTGTTCCCCATCAGAACGTCCTCCGACCTCGCCAGCTGCCTCTGGGCCTCTCCTTACCCTGCTTGCCAGTGCTCTGTCTGTGCGGCTTCTTCACGTACTGCACTTTTATCCAACCCCCCTCGCTCACCTTGCCCTCCCCTTCGCTTCTTTTGGGCTCGCCCTCCCCCTGCAGCGGCATGCCAGGGATGGCCTTGGGCTGGGGGGAGCTGCGCGGGTACCTGCGGTGCTCGTGGGCTGGGGGCATGGAGGCAGTCCTGCCAGCCCTGCCCGAGGATCTGGGTGGCACTGGGGAGCTCGTCCCGCTGCGCCGTCCATCGGAGGAGCTGCGGGAATTGCCGCTGTGCGAGGCGTTCCTGGCCTTGCCTGCGGACTTGTCCCTCTCTGAAGCGGTGTCTGATGCCGTGCTAGAGGTGCTGCTGCCCTTTGAGTTGAGGTGCAGGTTCGACAGGTTTCTCACCAAACTGTGAGAGAGGGGAGAAGAGTTCCTGGAGTGGCTGATGGAGGTGTAGTGGTAACTGACGGGGCCACGTGTCCGCCTCACAGCAGCAGCATAGGAGTCCTGGCTCTGCAGGTAGGGCAGGTAGTGCGAGACGGTGGTGGGGCTGTGCGGGCTGTGCTGCAGGGAAATAGCTTTGGCTATCTGGTGCATGCGCAGTGTCTGCATCCACTGGCTGTCGACACCTGGCAGGGAAATGAAACAAGGTCAGCGTTGTGTGAACTGCTGGGAAAGTCGCTGGGTGAGTTAGATTTTCTCCCTCTGAGAAACCTCTGCAGATCACAGAGTCATGGAATCACGGTAGTTGGAAAAGACCACTGAGATCACCTGGTCCAACCACCAACCCATCTCCACCATGCCCACTAAGCCATGTTCCCAAGTCCCACATCCACCCTCTTCTTGAACACTTCCAGGGACGGTGACTTCACCCCCAGCCTGGGCTGCCTGTTCTAATACCTCACCACTCCTTGTGAGAAGAAATTCTTCCTGGTTTCAAACCTGAACCTCCCCTGGCACAACTTAAGGCCATTCCCTCTCATCCTATCACTGTCAGCTGGGAGAAGAGGTAAACTCCCACCTCACTACAACCTCCTTTCAGGTCACTGTAAGGAGTGATAAGGTCTCCCCTGATTAAAATTATACCCTTGTGATATCCTTGTTTTCTTCCCAAGTTGCCCGACCCTTCTTCCAAAAATGGTAAACTCTTTTTTCCCCAGAGTCTCAGTACATTTCTCCTCAGCTTTCACAACAAAAGAGCCCGCAGACCTCCAGAGCAGGCACAGCACGGGCACGTCCCGGTGCTGGCACTACCACTGCACCCCGTGTTGCTCCCAGCCAGCACTGCCCATGCCT
This sequence comes from Cyrtonyx montezumae, assembly GCF_038088225.1. Lineage (NCBI taxonomy): Eukaryota > Metazoa > Chordata > Aves > Galliformes > Odontophoridae > Cyrtonyx > Cyrtonyx montezumae. The sequence continues at coordinate 12,244,543 of NW_027072078.1, read as the reverse complement.
GTTGCAGTGGTGGAGGTGGTGCAAACCCTGCTGCTGCAGCCAGTCTAACCCTCTCTGTTTGCATTTTCTCACCACAACAGCCAAAGCCACTTGGTTATTATCACTACGAATTCAGGAGTCAATCCATTTCACATAATCCAGATACTAAAACCCAGCTGCACCCCATAGCCTCCATCCAGCTTCACACACAAAATGTAGCTTATGTAATTCTGCACTAGAGAAGTCTGAATGTTTTTTCCTTTAAAAATACTTGTCACTCCAACAAAAAAAGTATGGCCCTAGCAGCTTGCAGCAGCAGGATAAACACAAACAAGATTTTATTATCTGCAGCAGAGGACCCCAGCTCCTCTCTCACTTTTTGAAGGTCTCCAGAGGAGAGACATCCTCTGCTGCAAGCCTCTCCCTCCCAGGCAACGCTGCATCTGCCTGGGGAGTTCTGTGGGAGCCAGTAGCTGCTCTGTCCTTGCTAGGATTGCTTCTTTTTAGGATGTAATGGATGATCTCCTCCATTACTCCTTCCTCCAGACTTTGCTGGAGTCCCAGGAGATTTAAATCACTTCAACTTAATGTCAAATATGTCAAAAGGAAATCATCTTTCCTGTCAAAGTGCAGGTCTGATGCTGCCACAACAGAATGCTCCAGCTGCAGAGATGAACCTCCTTTCACAAAAAGGTGGGAATCAAATTATCTGTTTCCTAGCCTCCTTGAAACTCATTGTTTCAAAAGAACTATGCATGCTGAAATTTATTTTCTAGACAGTCTCCTCTGCCGTTTCCCCATCTCTTCCTACAGAGACTCTGGATGTAAAACATAGACCTCATAAATCTGGAAGCAGCTGGCCCAGGACTTGGATTTGGGTTTTTGTGTGCCACCAGCTCTTAGGTGGTGACCACGCACTCTGGGGGACCAGTTCCCTCCAGTCTGGAGAGCAGCTTCCCAGTGGGGACCTCCCAGCACCACCTGTGGGACTGGCCCTTGCTCCAGTCCTCTTGTGGACTGGGGGTTTCTCCCTCATAAGGTCTTTGAGTGATCAGTTCTGCATGCTGAATTAAATGGTCTATGCAGTAATCTGCGAAGGCAACACCTTCACTGCCAGTTTTTTTAGCCTCTTACACAGGTATTATTACCCTTACCTTTGTGCTTGGATTTGGTGGTGTTTTAAACCTGGTAAAGAAGACAGGCCGGGAGATTTCCTAGAGCTGAGGCACACCTTTCACGCTGGCTGGTAACCCATTTCCTCTGAACTGTGCCTATTCACTTGGGTGCAGACAATACATTAGTGACTTCGTGCATCTCCTCCATGTGCCAGAGGGACAGACAAGCTCTCCCACCACTCGACACAAAAAAATGAAAGCAGCTTGGCTTACTGCGCAGAGCCAACCTGTGAAGATACAACACCACACTTGGGTATGGCTGTATGGCTCATCAGCCCAAGACCTGGATCACTGGAGCTGATCTGCAGTGAAAACATGTCTTTCAGGACATGCTGTGTTCCGCATGCATTACAAAACACAGTTGTGCTGCAAATTGGTAGGTTACTTAGAAATATGAGCACCCATTTAAATGCGTCTGTAGTCCAAACCACCAGTGCTCAGTTCACAAGGCCAGTGCTCCAGATGCAGCAGTAGTGCTATGTGACTGAGGAAATCCACTCTCCACTGACTGTTGTCTTCTCCCAGCCCACATACTTCTATAGAACTACTGTGAATTGAATTGGAAAAAAACTACTTTGGCTAACAAACAGCTGCACAAAAAGAGTAACTTCTTTAAGACACAAAGAAGCTTTTCCAAAGCCCTGTTCCAGGAAAAGCCAGAACCAGAGCTGGGGCAGACTGGAACAGGAATGTGGAAGAAGAGTTCAATGGGAAGATTTCCGTTCCTATTTACAGCCATCAGGAACATGTTTTGGGTCTGCTCGTATCTGAGATGTTTGTGCAAAGCTGTCTGCAATGTTGGGTGGCCAGGAGTGGGACGAAAGATGAACATAGCACTTTTACTGAGTTTGGGTTGCAGGGATAGAAAGCCAACACAAAAACCTGCTGAAAACACTGGCTTCCTAAGGTCCCAAAAGGGCTGTGGAAAACCATGTTTTCCAACAGATGGACAGAAGAGATGTGAGAGATTGTCTCCTTTCTCAGCAGATGCTTTCCTGAAATCCTGGTTGAGAAACACATCTTCCTCCATAGCACAGCTACACAGATAATTGTAGTATCATGCCTGTGCTCTCAGTCCAGCCCCAAAGCTGATTAAATGCACTGCCAACCGACCACATCCTCGCTGATGAGTCCTGCCTTGCTGGTGGACTCCGACACACGGTGTCAGCCCTGCACTAGTACAGCTTCATGGTCCTGCTTAATACTGGAAGATGTGATGTACTGGGGGTTCTGAAGCAGAGTGATCTGAACTACCAATATGTTACTGCAAGTGATTTTTACAGTATACCACAGATTTGCAGCTAATTGCCACGGACTGTTTCCAGCATACTTTCTACAGGAGCATACAAGTCACCCCCTCTTACATCACACTGTGATATAAAATGTGTCACTACCTAACTTTTGGCCTTTAAACTAAGTCATACATGCCAGGATGCTCTTGTGTGTGCCCATGAAGTTGTCATAGGGACCACAATGCCAGCTGAGGCTGCAAGACAGTGCTCTGCTGTTAGACGAGAATAATAGCATTGGCTTTTTGCTTTTCTCCACATAAATGCTTTGCCCATGCCAGCAGCAGAGGTAGGCAGCTCACATGTAGTGACTTACTTGAGTCAGACCTGCTCCGTGAATGCCCCTCTGAGTTGGGGAGCGAGGTCTGTATCATAAGCTGTACTGCCTTGACCTCATCCTGTGTTTTCATCTTGCTCCAGCAGATATCTTGGACGTGCCTGGTGGATTTGGGAGCTCGAACGTCGCTCTGCTCAGGAAGGACACAACACACATAAGGGACACAAGCCATGTGAGGACATAGCAACACACAACCCACTAAGCTCTGCTACCCGGGAACTTCCACTAGTGCCTGGGTGGCAGCAGCACTTTGAATACAGAAACTGTTTTGCAAAACCACTGAGCCAGTTCTCATGTATTTTTAGACTAGATAATTTTGGCTGGTATTTTATGATTATGCTAAAAATGTGGCAGTGAATAAGTGTTCCAATTCATGTACCATGTGAAGGAAAGATCTGAAGGGCTTCCTCTACAAATACAAAGAGTATTTTACTTGTCATATAATGTGAACACCACATAGCAGTGTGTTCTGCTAAAAGAGATAGGACTAAGTAGGTATTTTTGAAGGGTAACACTTCACATTTGCTTTCCTGGAGTATCAAGCTCTTCAGTTACAGGGCTCAAACTGCCTGAGATTCCTGAGTGAAACTCTAGGCTGAAAGAAACCTAGAGCAACAGAAAACTGCTGTTCTTCATTTCGGACACAAACCAAAAAGGTGCAGGATTTCCTCCGCACTCCATCAGTGCTTGAATCCTTGCCCAGGACAAAGCTGGAATCTCAATTATTAGCCTGATTGTGAAGCACAGCATTGGACTTCATAAAAACACTTTTGTAAGCAACAAGATCTTTTTACAAAGGCTAATTTCTGTCATATTACACGGCTAAATTGTCTTTGATATTGTTTTACTCTTTTACTCTTGACTTATCATTCTCTTTCTTCTCCTGTTGCTCCTCAGCTCTCCTAATTAGCACTTCACTGAAAAGGTAAAAAAAAAACAGCCTCCAAGTAATGCAAGTACACTGGCCATTACACTTCAAGTGAAAGGAATTTTCGTCCTTGAGAAAAAGAGCCATCCCAGGCAGCTGCCTGAGGACACAGTCTTTGTACATCTCATTCAGCTTTTGCTCCAAACATCAGTTTTTTGCAATTAATTAGAGGGCGCTGAGACTTGATTACAAGATACAACAGAGCCGTGGGATGCTACTGCTGCATGTCCCATACAGGTTATCTCAGATAAACATGTTTTTGTTTCTTAGACCTTACCTCATATGTCACAATACATTCTACAGACTGGTGTTCTTCAATCCCCACGATCCACTTCTCCATGACAAACGGTGGCTGAAATGAACACGGTGGTGGTTTATAAGGTGCTCTTTGTCTCCTGACTTGCCTCTGAAACACCCTAAAAATACTTTTAACTTTTGCCTTTTCTCATCTTTTTCCATATTGTTAACATCTGAAAATATTATGACAAACATATTCTGAAGTTATTCACTTCCTCATTTACAGAATGAAATGGAGATTTCTATATGTAACTGTAGGTGTGACAGCATGGAATATTTTCATGGGGGCATTGCTCTTTCTCAGTTTTATGCATGTGCAATAAATATTCCTGGAGACAGTCCTGACAGATTACACAAATCCTGAAGAATGTGTTAATCTTACTGTATCTGGTGACTACTACATTTAACTTTAAGCCTTTTCTTCTTCTTTTTTTTTTAATGAAAAAAAGGAGAAGTCTGAGATGGAATTTCTGGAAGTGCAACAGAAAGCTGTTTTGCAATGAAATAATACCAACAAAAAAATTACAACAGTGAAGAAATCACTAGCTAGAACAATAGTCTTAGTGTGACTAAGACACTAAGTACTAGAATACTTTCTGTTGAAGACATATTTTCCCTAAAATTGCTGAAAGTACAATTTTCAGTTTTTCCTTCAGAAAAAAAAAACAGCCATGATTTTGCAAAAAAAAAAAAAAAAAAAAAAAGGCATTCTGGAGTTTTTTTTTTTATTTTGTTTTGTACTTAAATCAGTGCACATTAGAGAAGCACTCTAACTGGCAATGAAGCTGTTTATTTTTTCATTTATGATGATAGCTACTATTAAGTGTAGCTTATTAATAAAAACAATCAATTAAAATAACAGCAAACAGAATGTCCAGCAGTAGAAGGTTTGTTATAGCATTTTGTGCTATAACAAACCTTCTGTTGCTTATGGTAAAAGCAGTCTAAATGCTGGCTGGTAAATACTTACAGGCAAGTTTACTCAAATAGGGTAAATGCCCAGTGGCACTGAATTGCAGATGTGTAGGGCTGTACTGCCTGTTATCAACATGTGGACAGCTTTCAGTCTTTGGAACCCATCGTTGCATGAAAGAGGGAGTTTAAGAAGCATGTAAAAGTTCTAAAACCGTGAAAAAAAAATTAAAAATAAAGAAGAAAAAACCTAGACAAATCACATGTTCAAACTGGAACATTTAAATCACTTTCTTCTCCTGAAAAGGAACGTGTTTTTGAACATTCTCATCTTTAAAAGGGGTAATAAATTCAGATGCTATAACATGGAATTAAAACAAGAAAATACAAATTAGTTCCTTCTCTTGTTTTTCTATTGTTAACATTATTGTCAGCTTAAAAGAGAACCAAAATAGCTAACTCCTATTACGATACACATCTGTTTAAAATGTGCATTTTATTTAAAAGCTGCCAAGAGACAGAGCTTCTGCAAGCACAAAAGTCGACTGCTGTGGTATTTTAATGTCTTTGTTTGAGATCTGTGAATTCGTGAAAGCTTTAAGGCTGTAAATACCTTTGTCATCTTTAAAATCTCCACATCAGGTAGGTTAGTGTTGAATGTCACATCTTTTATGTAGGTTATTGCAATTTCATCCCCGTCCATCTCCATGTACATTTTCCATTTACAGTCCTATGAATAATAATAATAATAAAAAAAAGAATGCTGGATTGTTAGAATAGAAAAAATAAAAATATCAAAAAACATAGGCTAACCAAACTCAGCTTAGTCTTCACTGTACAGAGGGAAAAAAAATAAAAATAAAAAAAAGAAAGGAAGAACAACAACGACAACAGCAAGGAGCATATACACGTTTTAGTTAATGGAAAACCCTCAGATTCTCTGTCTTGCTTCCCACTGAGGTCCTTCTGACAGACAGCTGCCACCTTGGCAGGTCTGACTGTCCTCAGTGGTCCCCTGGAGGGCCCCAGGACAGCAGTACTTCACCTGGCAGCACATCCTGCCCATACGAGCAGTGGTGGCAAGGCACAGCCCATGGAAGCCTTCACCTGGAACCACAGTCAGAGCTGGCAGCCAGCCCTCAGACATCTTCCCAGTGAACCTGGGAGTGAAAGACCAGAGGGTCTGTGCAACACTGTTAAGACAGTTGTTCAAATAATGGGCAGGAGGATGAGCTGGTTAGTGCAGCCCAGATCCTTCAGATCCTGAGCACCCAGCGAAGCACTGAGCATCCTCAGCTCCTCTCACCACCAGTAGCACTGGTAATTTTAAGGGAGCTCAACTTTGAAACAGCAAGTCTAATAGACTAAAGCAGTGAAAGATACCTTTAAATAATCCCATGGACTGAACATAGAACCAAATCCAGCTCTTTGCATGGGCGTGAGCCTGCAAGAGGCTGACAGCTCTGGCTGCATCCTGCAGGTATGCTAAGCACTGGGACCAGGGTCCCTGACAATGTCCAGGGGGGCTCCTGCCGGGGACAGTGGGCACTGGGGACAGCAGATTTGCTGCAGAGCACAGCAGGTGCTTTTGGGATTTGATGCTGTCCAGTGCACTGAGCTCCTCTGGAAGTCTGTTCCCTGAGGGACAAGGGGGGTGGCACTAAGCAGGGTATCTCTAACTCTGTGCAGCCCAGACAGGGACTGCCCATGGCAATGGAGTAGCCCCTCCAGGTATGGCTGAGGGTCAGGAGGGTCCCCACATGCTGCTGGCCAGGCAGGTGTGGTCTCAGAATTCGCAGGAGGCAGCCATCTCCTCAAGGCTGCTCAAAAAATGCAAAAACTTTCAATGGGGACACAGATGGCCGTTCAGGGCCAAGGGCTGGCATAAGCAGTTATCTGCACACACAAATGTACAGCAGCCTAAGAAATACCCATCCGTACATGTGATTATCTGCTAGTGTTTGCACGTGCATCTCTCATAAATGTAACGCAGGAGCTCAGCCCTCAGAAGTCTCAAAGCTTTCATTCAGGCATTGAATTGGCAATTCCAAGATAAAAGAAAACTGTAGTATAATCATTTCCGAATCGTGGCAACAAATGATGCTTATGAAAGCATTTGGCCCTGTGTGTCCATCTGTCCCCATTGAAAGCTAATGAGTTATACGAGGAGAGTGGACTTGCTGGTTGCTTTCAGCACTGCCATAGCCTGGCACTCAAGGCCAATTCAGTCCTGCCATGGTTTTCCTGAATGACCCATGACGGCACCAGTCACCCAATGCCTCCATCTCCTAACCTAAGTATCACACTGCATGGCCTTTTTCTATCCTGTTGCTTTGGGCTGTGGGCTCCCACAGGGTTATGCCTGCCTCTTCTCGGGTGTGTACAGCATGATGTGGCACAAGTTGTTGGCCAAGGACTGTTCATGCTGTGTGACTGAACTGCAGCAGTGCAGCAAGTCAGCTTTGACTCCTCCTCGCCTCTCAACCTGTGCTCCTGTCGCTGTCTGTACTGTCTTCCTTGCCAGACTTTTTAACAGGATTTCCTAATTTTGTGGTATCTGAGATCCCTATTGCAGACCTAAGCTGAGGTTAGAAACAAGGTACACGAGGACAGAACTACCTCAGCCAAGTAAAGACCATACAGACAAAAATCAATAGCATCCAGCTGTTTCTCCTGCCATGAGCCTGGTGCCAAGCTAAGTGTCAAGGCTGTCTGCTGCCCTGTGCCAGTGCTCCTGCACCTTCATGGCTTGGGATTTTGTACTCCTTTTACAGATCACATCTGAAAAGCATGAGCTTGTCTCAGTCAACCCTGTAAATCAAACTCCCCTATCTACGAGTCTGACAGACCCTGTCAGTATGGGGTCTGACACGTGATGGGCACTTGCCAGCACCCAGCCCCTTGCCAGATCAGCCACACACGCAGGAGTGCTCTGTGCAGGAACAAATCAGGCTGCCCCACGCAGCTGTGGATGCACAAGTTCTGCATGAAAACCGCCTTCCCCTGTTACAAGCCACAGCATTAGAGGCAGAAACATCGCCTGTCCTTAAAATCCAGTCCCAAAACCTTCTGTCCTCCTCAGAGTCCTCTCCAGGCACAATGAGCAGAGACCAAAGAGGTCACTCGAAAGCCCATGTCTTATTTGAAAGGTTTTACTTTGTGTTACAGCAAAGAAATCAGAAGTGTGTGTGTGGGGGGGGGGCGGTGGTGGGAAAGACAGAGAAATAAAAATAGAGACGGTGAGGAGAGTCTGGGAGAAAAAGAGAAAAGACAGAAAAGATGCAACGGACAAAAGAAAAAAAAAGAAAGAGGAAAGAATGAAAAGAAAGGAAAAAGCAAAAAAGCAAGCAGTTCAGTGACTTTAGAGTCAAGGTCCTTGGGAAATTTCTAAGAGGAGTGGCTGTTTTCTTTTCTTATAAACTTGTAACCATTCTACTCTGCCACACAGTAAATAAAGCTAGGTCTGTAACCACCAAAAGGGACACATTTCCCTGCTTTCCAATTGATTTTTAGGTTCTCACTTTCAAAAGAATGAGAGATGCTCAACCGCAGAACCAAAAATGTGGCTAGAAAACCAAGAAAATGTAATTCAAATCTTTGATGAATTGGAGCTAGAAGATTTCTTGGACTGAGGCTACACTTAGTATCAGCCTTACTGAGGAAAATAATTTGGAAATGGTTCATTTGAAATGTCTTGTTGATAAATATATTTACACAAGGTGCTTCGAAGAGATTTCCCAAGACATCTTGCAATTCAAACATCAGAATACCTCTCAATATTCACCTGTTCGATTTTGATTTAAATAATATCAGCATTTTGTTAAAAAAATAAAATAAAATCTGTTTAGTTAACAGGGAGACACAACCAGTACAACTTTGGGTGGAAAACATTTCCAAATAACGTTTTGACAAAGCTACTGAATCGGCAGCCTCTGCAACTGATGGTAGAAGCAGAAAAGCAAATCACAGATGTATTTTGAGCCACTTCCCAGCTTCAAATCACAAAATCAGAATACTTTAAAAATTGTCTCCCGCTTAGTTTGGTGCTGATGCTCCTTTAACCCAATGTGTACTAACATCTTAAAAAAAAAAAAACAAAAACAAAAAAAAAAACTGAAAGGGAAAAAAAAAGCTCAGGTATGGCCTTTAAACAACAAACATGTCTCCTGCAACAACCATTTCAAACTCTCGCTGGGGAGACACCTCCTTTCCCAAGGAGGCCCAAGTTCAGCATACATTTCAAAATCAGCTATTGCAATAAACTTTTTTTTTTTTTTTTTTACAATTCAAGAAAAAACAGACACGGCATTGTATCAGGCAACTGGGCATTAGAAGAAAAGTAAGATGTAACGTGAGATGAAACAAATATGAAAAAAAAAGTCGGTCATGCTGGCACTAAAAGTAGTAGCATGTTGGTGATTTAGGTCCTCAGAAGCTCCTTTACATTCTTAGCTATTATCCATCTCAGCTGCCGAAACCTGCTGTTTTAAAGGCATTACAGTTGAACATCTAGTGACAGCACTTGGGTTATTTATCATTATGTATCACCCTGCTACACTATATTTTATTATTCTGGATTTAAAGGAAGATAACACAATTACGGTTAATTTGCTTCTCTTCTTTATATATATAGTGTCATGACCCACCACGGCTTTGTCCCATGAGATATTTTTAACCAAAAAGAAATCCACAAGAAACTCTCCCTAAAAATTCCATTAATAACCTCTTGTAGCGTGTATAGGTTGCAGGGTCTGGAACTAAGAATGTTTTAATCTCTTCAGCAAAACAATGTCTCATAATGATGTACAGGACTATTGCTGCACTGATGAAGAATCATACATAATTCAGCACCTTTCACTTGGCACCACTGTGATATCCTCATTAGCAGTGGCTCACAGTGGCTGTCAGATGGTGTCCATGCGAATGCAGGCATTATATTGTCTTTGAGATGTGCAGCTGCTTCCATGACACTGCCAGTATATAAAAACATGACGCCAGTTTGTTTTATTTAGTGCTAAACCTTCCAGTTTGTAAAAACAAGGCTGACACAGAGCCTGACATGAGGCAGTGAAAATAATTAGCTCTCATTTTCTCAGCCTCCTATTTCCTTCTCCCCGCTGTGTTCTCTTTCCACTAAACCACCACATGTCAGTCGAAATGGGAGGCAATTAGTGGGCTCATTTCAGTCCCCACAACTGTGCTGAAAAGAAAGTATTTATGATGGCACAATGAACAGCTGAAAGATTAAATAACATTTGCCTTTTGAAAAGAAAATGACTTCTAGCTAAATGGGCAATTTTTGATTATTCTCAAACAAGCTTAGAGTAGTTGGTTTTTAAAATACAAGAAAGGAAAATGAGTCATTTTTAGGTGAAAGAATCAAATAAAACTTGACACAGTAATGCAAATAACTGATGTTTTATTGCAAAATATGTAAATGTGTTATACCCTTAACAATGGCTCATGTCTCAGGTCAGGGCAGGCTGTTGCCAGCCGGGTTCCAGCAAGACAAGGTGGCTCTGCCGCCAGTTTCTTTCACTCGCTGAGGAAGAGAAAAACACGGGTGGAGGGGAGGCCTTGAGAGAGAGATGGCCTCACAACGCAAAGAGACAAAGCAAGAGATGTGTTGGTGTTACTGGCTCGGCCTCCCAGAATGCCAGAGCCCTCATGCTCCTGTGCCAGGCATAGGCTGTGGCACACTGGGGCAGGCACGTGGTCTTCCACTTCTCCAGCAGATTCAGGAAAAGCACGGCCCTGTGGTGAGCACTGCGCTGTGAGGGCACTTCCCACCCAGGGCTGGGGAAACATGATGGAACAGAGCAGAACAGCACAGGTGCCACGGACCTGCTGACACAGGCTGCCTCTGTGCATGTCCTCCTGCAGAGCCAGGGCACGGCCCAGGGAACCCTCCAGGAAGAGTGCACGAGGAGCTCAAAACACCTGCCCTGGAGGTCTGGCATTGCCACCAACCCACTGACTGCAGTTACTCTTGCTGGTTATATTAAAATATGGCCACGTTGTTAGTTTACATCTTAGGTATTGGTTATTTCTTTTTCCTTCATAGTGTATTTTCCCCTTTACCAACTGCTTACTAGAGTCCAAGCAAACCAAACCTATGAGAATGCCACCCTGCTGCGTGCATTAACTCAGCCTTTAGAATCGAGAGCATCATGCTTTGAGCATAATTAAAGAGAGAGCTTTGAATGATGAGGTTTTGAGGTGAGGCTAGACAACCCTATGCTAGAAAGCCAAGCTACTTGCAAGTATCTTGCAAAGGAATGGTCAGATAAAGGCAGAACGAAACAACTGAAAAACATAAAAACTGGTATTTCTAATTTGTGACCTAGGCTGCTGCTTTATATTTGCCACATTTATAATGTGCTGAGTACCTCAGCAAACTAAACATGTTAAATCACATCTGTCTGAACTGGGAATTATTTTTAATAAAGCAAAGAAAGGTTTCATCCGTGTCAACATAGTGGGAGGCTGGAGAGGTTAGAAGTAGCAGTAGAAATGTTCTCAAGCCCTCAGGAAACTGCAGCTGAGTTACAATGAGTGTTATAGCGCTGTTTTGTCTGGTATTTCTACATCTTGCCAACCAATGTTTCTCCATATTAAGAGCGAGTCACAGTTTCTCTACAAAGTAGCCTTAATATTACATTCAATTTTGCACTACGCATTTAAATAACAGCATTAAAATATATGCCAGTCTGGATATTTGAGGCTAGAAAATAGTTCACACAGATAGCAGGTGGTTTTCACAAGGCTCTGCTCCTTATCTTGTCAAATGGAGAGGGAAAAGACAAAAATGGTGAGCACCTTCAAGGCTTTGTGTTTGGATGTAGGTCAGACTGTGCCACACTCAGAAAAAATGAAAACATTCAAAGGCATGGTGAAATCTGCCTTTCTGAAAACCAAAACTAAAGAATGCATCAACAGGAGACAAAAAAAAAGACTGTGAACCATCATTCTTAAGGGGTTGGATGATTCATCCGTGTGGAGCCGACACAGCTCAGACACCTTTTCCTGATTGGGAAATTTTAATGAGCCACCTAGGATGAGAAAACCATTGAAAATTCTCTCCACAGTTCTGCGAATCAGCTCAAGCCACAATTGACAGGGATTGTTTTTTACCCTATTTGGTATCCTGGAGTTAATTGGTGTCCCCCAATTTTTTTAATTTGTGGAATAAAAAAATCTTACAAAATGTCTAAAGCTATCACCTTTCAGCTCAGTGGGAATTGTGTACAGAAAGGTCATTAACAGGAAGTAAATGGTAGTAACCACATAACTTGAACTAAAAGAGTTGGAAAAGGAACCTCTAAAAACCAGGTTAGCTTTGCAGCTCTCACTCCTGATGCATTCGGAGAGCACAAAGGTCACTGAGCTTTCATCACCTCCAAAGATGCAGCTAAAAAGGGAAGGAAACTGTAACAAAATGACTGCATCTATCAGCTGGTGGAAACCAACATAATCTCACTAGAAGATGTGGTTTAAATTAGATAACAAATCTGAGGATGGTAAGGTCGTGTACTGGGAAGTCAACATTTCATTTAGTGTACAGATAAGACTGAACATTTGGTGTATAGATAAAGCTACCATCCTGAAGCATATTCTGCAGGACCCTTTTTAAAAATGGCTGTGGCTGTACCACACCAGTGCTTTAGTTGGGACGGGAAGCACGCTCTTGTGTCACACGTCTCCATGCCATGCTTTGGCAGAGCACCTCTGGGCACATGGGGTGATTTGCTTCCAGGTGTCACTACCCCATCAGATGGGCTACAACTGCTGGGAGGAGTGAAGCCCAGGGGTCCAGGGCAAAATCAGCTGGGGCTGAACCCTCAGCATCAGCAGTTCCCTGGCGCAGCCCCTTCCAGCTGTGCTGCACCAGCTCCTGTGGAGCCTGGCAGTCTTCCCTGATGTGCATGGCTCCAGCAGTCCACCAGGAAACATGCTTGTAACCTTGATTTGAGCTTACTGCCTCTTATTCCTCATGGCTGAAGCAGGAGAGATGTGTCTTAGGTAGGCAGCCTGTTACTGGGGATGATACGGGCAAAGTTCATTTAAGAAACTGATTTTTAGACTGATGTAGACCAGCTTTTTCGCTATAAAGATGGCAGAAGGCATGCTCTGAGTGTTTCTGCTGACCCAGTTGTACAGGAACAAGGGCCACTCTTACACAAAAAAGGGACTGTAAAGGAAACTGAAACCCTTCAATCCTGGTTTCTCCAGCCTCCATTTCACAACAAACGTGGGTGATGGCAACAGTAGTTGCGTTAAAGCAGCCTCTAGGGGAGCTAGAACATTGTATCCAGGGGTTCTCTAAGAAGCAAGCCAACCAAATTTTGTGTACTGTATATCGCAGAGCATGCTTTGCTAGTGTTAGGTTTATGCACAACTCACTCAAACTACTTGCTCACAGCAGCTGTCCAGCTAAAATATCTACTTGTCCTCAAACTCAGCTGGCAAACCGAATTTCCCTGCAACTCTGAAGGGGTCTGTTCACTCCCATGGCTGCCCACATCCCTGCACTGTGGCTCACAGCCCACACAGGAAATACAAGTGAGATAAGAGGTACTTCACAGCCTTTTAGTTTCTTGTGGGGTCGCACATGGCAGGGAAAGATGTATGCCTACAGAACAGCAGCTCTACAGCTCATAAGCTACGTGCATTCAAGAACACCGAGAAAGTCTAAGTAATTCACACAGTGATAAAGAAGATTTTCATAGGAAAAATGTGCTCAAGATAAAAGAAACAAACAAACAAAAAAGGAAATCTCCGGACAAAAAGTAAAATGCTTTTTTCAAATTGATGAAATGATTTCAGTATGAGTCCAAATTCCTACTAAGTACAAATCTAAATGCTTTCTCTGCGAGCACCACTAAGTACTGAAATCAAGAGACTTTTGCAAACAATGTGTCCTGAAAGCAAAGCAGTCAGATAACACAAGATGAAAGTCAGCCACCCACAAGTTTGGGGTGGACGCACAATGCAGATCTGCCAAATACAAAAAGAAACAAATCCTGCTGTCGCAACCCCTGACTCCAACTCAGAAATGCTTTGCACACCATTTTCACATAGATAATTAATTCTAAAACCCTTGAACTCAAAGTCCGTGGCAGGCTGGATAAAGAGAATGAAAGGCATGGGATAATCCTCACTCTCAAGAACAGACAACGTGGTGGAAATGCTTTGCAGGAACATCTGGGGTCATCAACGCTCACACTACACAGGATTGCTGAGAGGTACTTGAACCAGCGCAGAGCCAAGGTCTGGTCAGGATGTGGCCCTCTGGCAGCCCTCTTACCATCCTGGCACAGAAGTCTTGCTACCTGCAGTGGGCTGCACTTCCCCAGTGCACACCGGGACCTGTCCCATCCTCTCCAGCCACGCATGCCTCGTGCAGTCCATCCCTTCCTGGCTGCAGAGCCAGACACCACCTTTCTGCAGAGGCAGAACCAATGCGTGTCCACAGATATCACGCACGTGCTGCTGCCCAACTGTCCCTCACCATCAAACTCCTCTGTCTGAATAGGCTCTTCTGCATAAACAGCTTGTTACTACACACCCATTGGGATAAAGGGAACAAAGAAAAAGCCCAAATTACAGAAACGACAGTTAGAAAAATTGTTGTTGAGGAAACAAAAGCTTTCATTCAAAGCTTTCTGCAGCACTGTGCTCTCCCATGCCCACTTTCAGGCGCGGCTGCCTATCACTGCTCAGCCCTACCTGCTACCTTCCAGAACAGAGTTCATTTTTTTGCATCCAGAAGACACAGAACACTCTGGGCACTGACTAAAACGATAGCCAAGCTGATCCAACACACCCAGATTACCTTTGGACCACTTCCCAGCTTTAAGTGATAGCCAAAAACGAGTTCAAGATTCACTACTTTCTCCATGTTGTCCCCAGCTTCACCTACAGAGTCCTGCAATAAAAAAATAAATAAAAATGGTGAGAACTTGTACCTACTTCAACCCTCTAGGAGGCAGAAGGCCATTTCTGGGAGCAAGGATCTGCCTTCCCTATGTGTCACAAGCCTACTGCTCAGATCATCATCTGAGCAGAGGACCATGGCCTCTGCTGGGAGATGCTGCCTAGTTCCTGCTCTGCAGTTTCACGACACTGCTGTCACAGCACGGTAGTGATGTTTAGGTTTTCATTTTCCCCTTTGGGGTTTCCTCCTGATTCTTTATCATCTTTGTTACCCTCCACTGCTCTCTTTCTAGGAGATCCCTATCTTTTTTGAACTGGATTCTAGAACTGGACTCTGTATTCTACATATGGCCTCACCAGGACAGAGTAGAGGGGGAGGATGACCTCCCTCGACCTACTGGACATGCTTATTTTAATACATCCCAGCATACTGTTGGCTTTCTGGGCCACAAGGGCACACTGCTGCTTCATGGGCAACCTGTTGTCCTTCTCTGAAGAGCTCCTCTCCAGCAGGGCAGCCCCTAACTTGTATTGATGCGTGCAGTTATTTCTTCACACTCTACACTTGCTTTTGTTGAACCTCATCAGATTTCGTTTTTGCCCAGCTCTCCAGCCTGTCCAGGTCCCGCTGAAGTATTTAAACCAACATGAGAAGCACTTCTTATAGAAACAATGAGACTTGCCTTAATTAATGGAGGAAAATGAAACAGATTTAGGTAGTCATGGGTTAACTTCTCAATAGCAGTCTATAAAAAAACAAACAAAAAAGAAAAAATAATCAAATGAGTGTTATTCAGCATCAAATACCAGAAATACCAGCATGAAATGCAAAGCAGTTCAGTATGTGCTGTGCTTTCCATTGCAGCTACATCAGGGCATGTGACTGCAGTTTAAAATACAGCTCTCCTCTGGAAACTGTCTCGGTAGATCGAGCCCATTTCTCATTCAGAATCTGAACTGCTTAATCAGAAAAAAAGAAATCTTTGGGGGTTGTTTGGGTTGTTTTTATTTATGCTCAATCAACCCAGGAAGCTGAAGACTTTCATTTTTGGCATTATTGACTTTATTAAGTTTCAATAATTTTCCCTGTAGGAAATGTAAATTAAAGATATCAGTAATGGTGTGTGCTATGGAAAAATGGCTGATGAGCAAAGAGGGAATAAATCTCTGTGACTTACAGAGATGAAGCTAAATATGCAGGACTAGCAATTAGGATAAAAGTATCTCTTTACTAGTAAATTGTGGTGTACAGTCACTGAGATCCAACAGAATCCCAGATGCTGCTTTTAGAGAGATCATTTTCCAAAGCTGACAGCCAGGAAATGTAACTATCTCCTGTGGCTACATTATTAATACTATTACAACTGTTGTGATCACGTTTTCCAGACCGCAGTTTTCTGAATTTGTAACGAACATTATATATTCAAAAGACCATGAAACAAAGCATTACAAGCAAAGCAACCCGGCCATCAATCAGCTTAACAGCAGTCTAACTGGGGAAGTTTAGAGATTTGAATTCAAGTAACTTTCTCCATACCCGATCCTCTCTTAGCTAAAGAGAAATCTTACAGGACAGCACTCTGAAGATATTCAAAGCTTTCTCCTAGGCAAATGGCTCTGCCCTCTTAGATCTATCTCCGCAGCATTCTTGGTTCTGCCCCCAACAAAACTAAGAAATGCAGAGGAGAATGGAGATCATGGCACATTTTCACACCTCACAGAACATTCAGGGTTCTTTGGGTTTCAGAGCCATATGAACCTGTAACTGATTATTTTTGTACCAAACAAGATCTCTAAAATATATATACATATTTAATACTACTATAAAACTGTAAAATTTCTCTTGATATTTAACACTGTAATTATAATATATTTATAATATAATATTATAATAATAACATGATGTTCAACATATACTATTAGATACCTTTAAATGAATGATGTGTCCTCTGGAAATGATTCCCATGTCCTTTAAATCTTCTTCTTCTAGAAGAAGCAATCGCTTTCCAGTGATATGATGTTCCTTAAACAAGCTAGCATACGTACTCATTTCACCAGAAGCATCACCTTAAGGTAAGAGATGTTATTCAGAAATCTGTAAGGATTTTTGATGCAGGAAGAAAAAGATAAACAAATGTATCTGTACTCATTAATATAAGCACGAAGGTACATATGAACAGCTTTTACCTTTTCTAGTAAGTTGCTGCATCCAGAAAAACTGCAAAAAAAAAAAAAAAAGGGATCAATCTGTAAGTTTGCATTAGCAAAATTTTATATTACACTTACTTGGAGCTCACAGGTAGAAGCACACTTTTAGAAAATTAGTTTTTAAATTTTTATAACCTTTCATTAAAGGAGTCAAGATTCTCCAATGTCAGGGATTACTTCTATATTTCTAAAAATGCTTTCTACTTTGCAGGTCCTTTCCTTAGTTTATCATTATGAAGAACAATCAAAAAGACTGAGGCAAACAGTATAGCAACCTGCCACACGATAAAAGGGCTTTAGTTAAGCCCTTAGAAGAGCTATTCTGGCTTTTGCACTGCCTTAACAGGGAGTACTTCAATAAGCCTTAGCTAAACAATCCCATGCAGCACCACACACAAGGAGAGTGCTAAATGGGACATGAAAATCACTGTTGCACAGTGACATGTTAAAGATGAATCACTGGTATTACTAGCTTAGCATTTTAATTGATTAAAGCGCAAAAAGAAGGCCCAATGCCTTTTTTTTTTAATATGAGATTCCCCACACCCCTTAATAAACCCTTAACTTTTAGTTAATTTCCATCCCAGGAGCATGCAGAAAGATAAAATCTTCAAATTCATTTTAAACTCTCCAGAACAAGCCTTGCTTAAACAGAACTTCTTACAGCACTTCTGCATTTCCTAAACAATTGCTTAGGAATGCAGTCCTGGCTGCTGAAAACTCACTGTACAAATTGTTTTCTGGACATAGAAGAACGTAGCTGTTTTATCAGGGTCACATCAATTCTTAATTTGTGTACAGTCATTTTTAAAAGCCATTCTGGGACACAAGTTCCACCAAGCAAATAGCAGTAAAATCTCACCTAGATATTCTCAGCCAGCTCACATTCCCTTCATACCCACCAGAATCGGCTAGAGAGCTCCAGCAGTGCAACGCCGGCCATGTTAACACAAGATACTCACCACATCTTCTTCAGTCCATGCACAAATATCAAAGGAGGGCAGCAACTGTGTGAGAGATATGAATTGAAAAGAAACCATCTGACCGTGGTTCTTCCCTCCACCCAAAATTCACTCTGGTGGCCAGTTTCATTTGGTTCTTTTCCTCCAGTGAAAGGGAGGACTTTAGCCTGCAACTCCCATACAGGGCACCAGAGAGTACCTCCCAGACCAAGAGAACAACCCTTTGGAATCAAATCAATCGCAGGCTCACTCCAGCTATCTTGGTTTTCATTTGATACTATGAAAAGGCTTTTGCTTTTGTTACGGATTTGATACCATCTGATTTCTGCAGGAAAAATAACGTGATTATGACACCCCCCAAAACAATGAGTGTTTTCTGCAAAGGACGTAAAACTGCCACTAGACAGTAGCAAAGACAGGATTTGGAGTCAGGCTGCTGTGGCCAGTCTTCCTGCTGGGACAATTCTCTGGTTTCTGCCAACACTCTGTAACTGCTTGCCTGAGGCTCCGTGAGCGCAGCACTTCCCAGCCCCTCCAGCGTCACAGCCCACGCGTGGCATGCCTTGTTGTAGCTCTTGAAACCATGAAGGACAGAGGTGAAATTCTGGGATGATTTGAAAAAGTTGACAAAGTAGAAGACCTCACTGTTATAATGATTGCTGTTTTACTCACTCAAGCACGTGCTACCCAGGTTTCACTTTGTTTCCATTCTTATCCAGAAAAAAGAGTTAATATGAATTTGTATGTACACATATGGACAGTCAGCATCTTGTGAAGGCTCAATGCCACAATGTACTTGTAAGCTTAGTTGATGTATGTAACACTGACCTAAGAGAATAGCAGCTCAGTTATCCATTGGTCTCCAGGCCCTTGTTACCCTAAGTGAGTGAGCTTTGCTGGCCTGTGAGCACCCCAGGCACAGGCCGGGCCCTCACCCTGCCTGTGCCCTGATGAAATCCACAGCAGAGCTGCCCCTTCTGGCCCAACCTGAGCACCTCCTGGGATCTCCAGCACCAAGACCAGGCTCTAGTATAATCCACCCAAACTTCAAGCTGTGCCCATCACAACATTCATGAGAAGCTCCCACTGTAGGACTTATGACTGCCCAACACTCCTTTACACATCCTCCATAACTGCAACTTTTGATGCCCACCCACCACTTAGAGTTTGAGGATTCTTCAGACCCTCCTCCTCCTAGCATCGCCATCACACACAGCCTGCTGGGCAGAAATCATCTGTGAGACCTGAAAGCACCTCTATGAGAAGGACGTGGTAGGCCTTTGCACCTGTCCTTTTGCCCACTGCAACCCCAAAATGGACAGAGTCAAAGGTGTCACAGGGAAGTGTCAAGTGGGAAAATGTGCTTGCTAGATAAAGACTGACTTACTGACTGAAAACATGCTGTTGTCAGGACAATCTTCTCAATCTACCTACTGCTAGTCAGGCATATCTTGTGCTAGCAGTCACCTGTCACCTGGACAGGAAGCTGTGGGCAGTAGTGCTGTGGAAACAACAGAGCACAAGGAAGGGCAAGTGGCCACCACAATGATCCTTGTGAAGGCAGCGGGTCATGGCTTTTGTGGGTGTTTATTGTCAAAATAATTGTGCTGCATGAGGATCTTGTAGAATAACTAGTATGATTAAGCCATTCACAGCAGAAGCACAGTATTGCATTTTTGATCGTATAATAGATGTTCTCTTTCCCATGTTTAAATATAATCAGAGAGAATATATTCCATATTATTTCAAAATTAAAAAAAAAAAAGGAAAGAAAAGAAAAGATGGGCGGAGTAAAGCAGAAATGTTACACAGTGAGTAACATAAAAATGACTTGAACCACCAGACAGTAAGGAACCTCTTCAAACATCAGCATTTTACACAGGGACACAGATGCATAAAATGTACTGTCAAAATGTTTATTGCAAAATAGAAGTTTGGAACAAAGAGAAGCAAAGGAAAAAGTTCACATCAATAGAAAGTTTATGACACCAATTGAGGAAACTGAATACATTGCATGGTTTCTTTTTGGTTGTTCGCTTTGTTTTTACACTGGAAAATCAAATCCACAGAGTGAATAAAACAAGACATCATATGTCAAGTGCAATAAAGAGAGCAACTGACACTGCAAGGTTTTACCACACAGAAGTGTAACATTGCATGTTCCACACAAATTATATATTCAGTTTACAGCACAAGAGTTTTGGTACAGGCACTGCACTCATGGTTGTTTTCTCAGAAGGGAGAATGGTTTGGTTTTTTTCGACACTGAAAAAATTTCCTATTCAAATTTCATCTGTTCACACTTGAAGTGTAAGTGGCATCCATTTCTGTAATTCAGTACAAAACCTTTTCAGTAGTGCAAAAGCAAGAAATGCAGTGGACTATATTTGACTTTCAAAGGCATATGGATATTCAGCACACAATACAAAATGTTTAAAGAAGGTTGTTGGTTCTACGTTTTCCAAATTAAATCTTCACACATCAGAAATCTCTGTGCAGATTTTACAGTGTACACCAAGTCGAAGTCTGGGGAAAAAGGGAAAGGATTCTCCTCCAGATTCCTACTAGTGCATTTTAAGGGCTGTGAAAATTACTAAATGAACTTTTTACCTGAACATTCTACATAGGACTGTAGTCAAAACCTCTGTCAAGTTAGAGGTCTCATTAAAAACCTGTAAAAGCTGCCTGATTACAGAAAAAGTAAGTAAGACACAGTGACTACTGGATACTGAATAACTGTATGCACACTACAGTTTTACTACTACTGCTGAGAGCAATATGACTCGTTATTACAACAAATATTTAATCCTTAATAACTTTTTTAACACCTAGGAGAGAAAATCAACATCTAACAGAACCACTCAAACGATAAAGAAATGACAAGTCAAACATGACTGTGAGACAAGGAGCTACTCCAGACCTCATCTCCTGAAAGTCCTTCACAGCCAGACCTCCAGCCGGCTGGGGATACACCACACCTACACCCCGAACCTTAGACTCCAAGGAATTAGTGGTGTGATGGTCATTAAAAAATGACAAATTTAAGAGTTTTACGCCATTAATTCCATCCCTGTTTTTTCCTTGCCCCAACACTGAAGGAAAAGAAACAGAGTTGGGAGTTAGGACATCCTGTCTTGGTCCCAGCTCACTCTGTATCTTTAAGCGAGCTGAAAGATGATCCTCACCATTCTCCTCCTGAGCCACTCTAGTACACATTCACAGAACAGCCCGGTGAAAATGAGAAGCTGAGGCTCAGTTCTTGCATTTTCCCTCTGTTATGTACAGCAACACTATTCTGCTGCAGACACCTGCAGAACTTCAGGGAAGGCAGAGAAATCTGGGATCCCAAAAGGCCCAATGGAGATGAGTGTGCTTAGAGGTGTATAAAGCATGGGAAGGCTTTGAGTGGTTTTGCTCACAGTCCAGAGTAGCCAGAGAAACAGCTCTGGGGTTTGGTTAATGCCTTCCTAAGCCGGCACAGCAAGTAGCTGTGGACTGCTGTGGTGCTGACACAGGTAGAGAACAAGCTAGATTGCACTGCAAAGCAGAATCAGGTCTGGAAGATCAAATACTACGATCTCCTCCAAACAATACACCTGCCCACCACAGACACTTCCAAAATCTTTATCTAGCTAGGAGATTGTCAGAGGCAGAAACAACACAGCTGATTCTCATACAATTTTTGGCTTGTAAACTGCAGACATCTGTTACATTCGTGACACACGTGTGACACTGGCACAGGCTGCCCAGGGGGGTTGTGTAGTCTCCTTCTCTGGAGATATTCAAGACCCGCCTGGACACCTACCTGTGTGACCTGGTGTAGGGAACCTGGTTTGGCAGGGGTGTTGGCCTCGATGATCTCTAGAGGTCCCTTCCAACCCCTACAATTCTGTGATTCTGTTATGAAAGCCATCACAGAAAATAAAAATTCAATCAGTATCATTTTTTTTCTTATAAGCATAGCCAATATCCTAAGTATAATATTGCCAAGATAGAACTGCACCAACAGAGCCTGTCATATGTTATCTGTCCTATCTTATCCTTAACTTTTCTTAACAATTCAGACATCTTAACTACTTTAAGCACAAAGCAAGTTGTTTTAAGAGAGTTTAAATTCTTCCTTAATACAGCTTAACTTGTGTTGAGAATCAATGTGTGGAAAAGGTGAAGAATATGCATATGTTTTTCCCCAGAGAAGAACTGGAATCAAATAAATAGCAGAAACTCCTATGAGCATGTTACCGAATTCTGATCATATTCTGCTGAAATAAAATACATGCATGGGTAGAAAGTACAAAAATTTGGAAAGAGACCCAAATTTGGGGACTTTGTAACTAAGAATTCCTGTAGTGTACTACTCAAGGACTATTTTTAATTCTGTAAACACTAAGTAGTGAATGTAAAAATTCAATTAAAACTTACACAAATATAAATATGCATAAAGTGCTCTGAGAGTGTCAGATTCTAAAAAAGTGCAAAACATCAGTGCTAGGGACAGGTATTTTTTTCAACACTAATTGTACTGAACCAAATTTGGTTTTCTGTTAAAGCTGTACAACACTACACTGCATATGTGATACAATAATCTATGCACAACGACACACATCTTAAGTGCACATATTAGATCAAATTTTCCTGTGTGCAATGTGGCAGTTAAAAAAAATAATAATATAATTGTTGTGGGTGTTAGCAGAAAAACTTATAGAAAGAGTGCAAACCTGCACTGGAAATATCCTATTTGTTCTTATTTCCAGTTTATTCTTTCACTTTCAGTACCTCTTTTCTCTGAAGTCAGATTGCTTTGATGGACCTAAAATGCCATCCCTACCTGTGCCTAAAGAGCATGTTGCCCCAAGGATACAGAGTAAGCTTATCATGTCATTTATATTACAATTCTGACATTAAAAAGCTTCCTGATGCGTAAGAGTTAACTTCAAGCCAATGGATCTGCAACTGTTAGGAAGAACGGGAATGAAGAATGATATCCTACTGAAAGGAAGCATTTTGGAGGGTCCCTAGCCCAGTGAAAACTGAGTGGAGCACACTAGTTCTGGCTGAAGCAATCACTGCTATCAGACCAGTGCTGGTGTTTCAGAATAAAACAATTCTGTCTCACACCATGAAGAGGTGCTCACTCATCACTCTGGGAAAGTTCAAAGAACTTTTTCTTTTGTTGTCTGAACGTGTAATGATTTCAGGCCTGCTGTTATCTAATGTATCCATTTTACTCTAAGCTATCTACAAAAATACTCACCATAATACGTAGGTTAGAGCTGTGTAACAGACAAGCCTATAATTAAAGAAGCCACTCAAAAACAGAAGTTTTCATAAAAGAAACCCCTCCAGTAATAGAGAATGGAATTTTGACAACTTATTCCACTATAGCTGAACTAGACAGTAACATTTTTCTTTTGAAATGCTGTCCTTCTTCCTTGGGCAAATATTTTACATCAGCTTCCTTTCTAACCTGCATTTGTGTTTGTGCCGGTTTCCCTCCCTCCTCCTGCATTACTGCTAAAGGGGTCATCAGGAGAAACATACTCACTGCTCTCAACACAAGTGCCTGGCAGGCAATTATTGCAGCTGATTGTTACATGCTGAGTTTTATGGTAAGTCATAACAGTAGTGGCAATGCTTTAGAAGTGATCTAGCTGTAAAAAAACAGATACTTGGAGACTTGTAAATATTCCTCATATTACTGCCACCACTGGGAATTTCACATAAGCCATGAATTAAGGTCCAAGCTGAAATATCACAATGACTTCTCCTTGTCCTTTTGTAAGGACTGAACACATTCGTTAAGAGATGCAACGGAATCAAAATTTGCTAACACCCATTTTTACTGTCAGGTACCAGGAGTAAGTCTATCAAAATTAATGAAGCTTCCTGGATTTACATCAACATAACTGAAAATTAGCTCCTAGATCACAATATCTGGTGATAGATGCAGAAATCTGATTGCAATTCGCTTTGCTAGAGTGAATTATATACACATGCACACACACGCAAGGAGAAAAGCATTTATACAAATCATCTACTAATAGAGATTATCTGGATTCTGCTGCTATTCAGTTTTAAACTGCATATTTTGCTAACCTTTTTTTTCTCTCAGCTAGGCTTCTCTTTTTCCTGAAACGTACTTGTATTTGTGACTTCCCATAACCTCACCTTGTAAAAAGCTTTTAATTAGAAACACAGCAAACCCCTTCACCCCAACAGTAAGAAAGACTGGATTGCAGAGAACAGCAAATCTGAAAGCACAAGTATATTCATATGATTGACAATTAAAGGAGTAAAGATAGTGACAAAATAATAATAATAAAAAAAAAAAAGAAAAATTTGCAGATTTGCAGTACATTAATGGCGTTAAAGGCATTGAAGTTTCCCCCAGTATTTTCAGTTCTTAAGTTTATCAAGCCTTAGTTTCTGTAATCAGGCATCAAGAATTACAGACATAATCATAGTTCTTAATAGTAATCTGAATTGCTTTGGAAAGTTTAGTATCAAATTTCATCAAAGCAGAAATAAGTCAACGCAATCTAAACAAGAACAATGTCTTTCTACACACAAACATGCTCAGCCTGGAAAGTGTCTTGCTTCTTTTCTTTTACAGGATTTGAACAGACCAAACTGACAGGATTCTTGTTCTTAAACTTTATTGTTTTGCTTTGCTAAAACAGATTTCAGATTTAATTCTGTAACTGATTTCATTCGCTGCTATCATCTGTGTCATCAAAATCATCATCCTCATCATCGTCATCTGACCAGTCGAATTCACTGAAACCCAAAGCCATGTTGATTTTCTTTCCTTTTCTCATAGAGGTGGTTTTAGAAGAATTCTTTTTGGCTTGCATGTTTATCTGCATTCCAGAACGCAGGACAGATCCTGCTTGGTTCAGAGAGAAGACATCCCCAAAGCCCGTCATCATCAAGGCCTTCAGACTTTGGTTCATGCCAGCTACCTCCCCGTTACTTGTTGCTGTGATCTGACATGACATCTCTGCACTCTTTGACTCCTCTGTTTTAGATTCAAAGTAAGATTCCTCAGACATTCTTGCAGCAAGAGGTAAGAGAAACTATTTAAAGGAGGAAAGGACAGAGCAAAAGTGAAAGTTAGAACCAATTTAAAAATCAAGGAAAAAGACACCACCAGATTAGTTGGCAATAAACAGAAAGCAAAACGATTAGTGAATCTAAACATGGAGATCAATAATTCATTAAAACAGTTTAATTCTGTGCCCACTGTTTTCAAAAGGAAGTGCAAAATCACGGAATCACATGGCAAGAACCACAGGTAGCAGAGCTTTCATGATAAAAGGAGGTTCAAACTCTTCAATCCTTCATTTTGCACAGCATAGAACAGATTATGATGCTTTCTAGCCAGGTCAACTGGTACCTAGGTCACAATATAAGTCTGACTGAGTTGCTTAACTGAACCTTTCAGGATTGAAGAATGAATCACATTAAGATTAGAGAACCCAAACAAGCTCCTGAAGTTCAGTGCAGAAGAAGCAGCCCTCTAAATATTAGAAATAACAGCAGCAGTATTATTTGTGCAAAGACTCTTTTTGAATATATACTCAAAAGAGGAAAGGGTCACCCTGCTACAGCCACAGTCAGAGACACAAGCCTCTCACCAGTTCAAAGGAGATAGGAACTGCCCTGAGCCTGTGCCAGCACACTGCTTCTGAAAGCTGTCCCGGGGAGGAGCAGGCATGGGAAGAAGGGGCTGCTTGGTCAGATTCTCCAGGTTGGTTGGCTTTTTTTTTTTTTTTTAATCTTCTCAGTGGTATAAATATCTAGATATCTCCTGTTTAGTTGCACATATTATTAAATATCTACCGATTACATCTTCATCTACAGAAAATTGTATTCTCCTGTGGCAGTCTGATATCACAGTGTTTTCCAAATTGAAACATGCCCCTTACAGCCACATGGCAACTAATGCCTTTTCAGAGTGCCCCAGCAAGAAGCTTCAAAAAATGGAGAACATCTGTCTTTTGTGTCTTTCGGTTTTCCTACTTGCACAGGCTTTCTATTTGCACTGTGGTGACAAAAGTTAGTGGTCATTATTTATGAAATGAAATTAAAATTAACAAGATGGAGAGATGGGGAGCACTCCACACTCTTCATGAGTCCTATGGCTGTCTACGGATCCCCAGCTAAGCCTCCATACAGCTGGCTGGACAGGAAAAGTTGATGATACAATCACCAGAACACTACTTAAATCAAGAACACCAATAGCTCCTAGAGAAGGAGAAAATAATTAGCTCCTGCTTGTATAGAGGAAAAACAAGAAACAGCCACAGAAACAAGATGCTTAGCACACTGACTTAGTGCCAGGTAGTCCTTCAATCAGCTATCAGAGTTTTAATCACTTAAGAACCACGGAAATGCATCCCCAGACATATGAGAAGAACTCTATGAAAATCAACAAAGCTGAAAAAGAGCTTGCTTCTAAAACATACTTCTAGGTCACTGTTTGTGAAATGTTTGGCAACAGGTTAAGCTGGTAGTAGGCCAAAGCCACGGTACATTCTGTGGGTTACAAAAACCTAACTTCCTCCATGTTTTGCCACCTCTTGTTACTGGAAAGTTTAGGAGCTCTTTGTGACAAGATCTGCAGTCAGCATCATACTACATGCAATGACCATCATGAAGGCCTTTCATAGATTCCAAGATTCTCAATCTCCAAAAATGTCACTGTTCTTAAATGATGACCTGCAGGTGCATGGCATCACAGGTGAATCTTTAGAATTCATATCTTGCTTGCTGTCTGCCTCTAGATGAGATTCAGCTTAGCTAGATACCCCTTCCTTGTTAAGCCAGGTCAGCTTTCACAAGAAGTTTCCCATGTCCACTACAGATGTGGACGTATTTTATTTCTGCAAAAGGCTCCATACTCCCTTGTGCAAGACACTCTGCACACTGGAAATTTCCCGGGATAAGACTTGGAGGCGTCTGTTGTATAAATCACAGCCAAAACAGTCAAAATGAGAGCAGGGAGAAACACTACTGCTGCAGAAGTGTTTGTAAGGCTCGGCCTCATCTTTCTCTCATGCTGATGCGTGCAAAGACACCTTTTATTCTTTGGAGTAGGAGCAGCCTGCTACTCAGAGCTACCTACCATGTGGGATTCCAGGATGAAGCTGCTACCAACTCTGTGGCAGTCAGCTTTCCTGTTCCCTTCACTTGGTTTGAGTTTCTCCTCCTGCATCACGCTTTAAAAGTGTCTGCTGGCCTCCTGTCTTTGCTGCAGAGCAAAATGAAGAAGTGACTGCAGGATGCACAGCAGGGATGACAGTACCATCTGAGACACAACAGGGCCTAGAGCCGGCTAAAAACCAAGCATAAGCCTAGTGGGCACTCTTAAGCTGTGTTATTAGCTCCAGGTTGCATGTCTTCACTACTGTTCTTACAGCCAACGTAGCTTAAAATCAAGCAGTGCACCTCCCTGCTGCAATTGTATGGTTTGGCATTGCTAAGCAGACATACCCTGAACTGAGGGACAGAGGGAGACACCTGATTCCAAGGATTACAACTTGAAGAGAGAATGCCCAGGGATGTTTTCCAAATGATATACAGCTATGAATTTAAGAGAGAGTTGAAATTCTACAAGGCACTCGATACAAATACATTTGCTATGAAGAAACCAATCCTTCCTGCTAGAGTAAGTCCATTTTTGTCAATTTTTTTTTGTTGTTGTTCCAAGAAAGGGTTTTTTCCTTTTTCTTTTTTAAAGCTGTTTCATGCAACAGTTCACTACAGATCTATGGAAAAAATATATATATATCTATTTTTCTGTTAGAAGAAATTGCACTTAAATGCAATAGGAGAGTTGGGTTAATATTATGCAGAAAAGGTAGTTCATGCTCAGCACAACAGGCCACAGCACAGTGCTTTATTCTTTCAGCAATGCCAGTACAAGTGAAAAGTAGAAGTCATAAGCAGGTACAGCATAAAAAACCCTAGGGCCTTGCTTGCAAAAAGATTTGCTCATTAAAGCTGTGTCTCATGCTGTGAGCAAGATAGACGATAGTCCACAGCTCAGTTACTAGAAGTTTGCAAGCATTAAAGCAGATACAGGGATATCTACTAAGAACACACAGTATCTGCACATATGAAAACATTCATTCTTCATCTTTTCTTTACATGGTCACAGCTGGAACACGAATGCAACTTCATTCAAACAACAGGAATAAGCTCTGCCTTAAACACAAGTTGTATGAAAACAGCTCTGATCAGAATCAATGATATAAGCAAGATAAAACTGTGTATAGCGTGCACTATTGCAAACTCAATTTCATACTTGTTTTGGCTAGTGCTTCAAAAAACAAGTGAGTTGATGGCAGTATTTTTCTTAACAACAATTCCATCGTAGTATGCTTATTCAGGTACTAACCCTGTATCTTCTTTCTGCCAATCAGTCACTGAGGATATCATACTTTATTAAGAAATTTAAGTTAATACAAAGGAGTTTTTTTGTTCAATTTATTTATAGAAATGTGGAGGTCCCAACAGCTAACAACCAGCCAGTACAAGTATGTTAACTCTACGTACAAAGTCCCAAATTAACACTTCTAATTTTGTCCTTCCTCCATGTCATGGAAATTTGCTTCTTTTCATAGCGAAGAATATAAAACGAAAATACAGTTTTCTCCTCCAATACACAAATGAATCTTTTAAGACAAATGCTGTGTCTATTTAAAGTAAACGACTTTCTAGTTGAAAATGACTTCACTGAACACAATCAAATTTTAAAAATGAGAACTGAAATTAAATAAATGGGAAACTACTCAAGAGCCTGTGGCACAAAATGAACTGTAGGCAGTATCTGATATCTAATGTATTACATGAATTTTAAAAAATAATTATTATTTGCCATGATGTTACAAAATAGACCCAACGCAACAGAAAGAAAACTGGAGCACTAGTTCCTTGGTGTATCCCTAGATTTACATAGACAAAGCTCCAAATGCTTTCTAAAGTAAAATGAAAGGATGAATTATTGTCTACTTACAGGAGTATTGGACTGTTCAGTTAACTTCTGCTCCCACATCTTCAAACGCCGCTCCCGTTCCTTTAGTTCCTGCTCTTTAAAGCTCAGATCACGCTCCAGTTTCTTTAGTCTCTCTAAGGTTGCTTCAATTTCACATCTGCACGGAGACAATTTGTTACATCTCGTTTTTTCTTGACAGATATAAATTGTTCATAATTCCCACTTGAATGTTAATTAAATGTGAAAGGCTGAAAAGGACAATACTAACTCAAGCAGTTCATTTAATTACCAAATGCATAGCCTTTCAGAGCTTAAAGAGCAACTGGCAATGTTTACACTTTAGAATAACCATACTTCCAACTGAAGAAAAACAAAATTTTAAAGAGTAGGAATGAAATGCTATAATGAAATTCTAAAAACCAAAATGCCATTGTTCCACCTGAACATCAGGAGATACACTGTCCATAAAGTAACTATATTAAATAATGATAATGGGACAATCATTAGCAATACAATGTGAGTAGTCCAGAGAAGCCAATTTGCCTAGGTTTATAATATGGCCATAAATTTTACTTGAACTTGTCTTCATCATACAGAGAGATAATATTTCAGTATTTTTGCTGCTAACCTTCCTGTTTCTCTAGGTCAAGATAAGAGCATGTACACACAAGCAAGAATATAAAGCGTATGATCCAGCCCTCCAAGTAGTTACCAGCTTCTCAAGTTAGGAACAGTTAATTAAAGGATTTGGTTTACGTTTTTTTTTTTTCTGCTTTTCACCGCACAAGCAAAGGTGAGGAAAATAAGAAAGATAGGAAGCAAAGGCTGTATTCTAAAGAGCTTAGATACGGTCTCTGTTGGGTTGCATTGCATATACTTTGTCCCTTAAACACATGTTTTCCTTTGACATGCCTTCTAACCGTATCTTTTAAGCACTTTCATGAACTGAACTGCTTCTGGAAAAGAATTTAACAAGCTCTGCACTACAAAGACATGTGTGTTTATTAGAATACAGAGAAAAATAATTTCACCAGTAAACAGATACATTTTTTTTGCTTGTAGGACAACCAAAGAAAAAATGTTAATTTGTTAGCAGATGTTTCGTTTGTATGGAAGTTATTTAGCAAACAGTTAACTTCAGTTACTTCCCATCCACACTGTGAGAACAGTCCATCATAGTGTTTTGGTTTTGCTCCTAAAAAACAGAGGAAGCTCCTAAAAATGAGAGCAAGCTCCTAATGAGACAGATCCTGAAGAGAGCTCTTAAGATAGCTAGCGAGACTTAGCAATGCCAAATACTTCTGCTCAAACTTTCGCAATATTTTCCTCTGTAAACACACTGCAGAAAATCTGTTCCTTCTGATATTTACAAGAAGAAAATAAAAGGTCTAGCAAAACGGTAGTTGTCATTTCTGTTTGGTAAGAAATAAAGTGCTTTTATTCCCTGTCATAAATCCCTGGAGTGATTTAGCTCTTCTCCACTATCAACCTAAAGGAGTTAAGGCCCTTAATGTGGGAAAGATTCATATCCAAATAGCCTACTTACGTAAATGACAGAATTTAAGTATCCTAAATTTTGTATATATTCTACTTTATTAAGAAATCTATGTCAGAGAGTAACACTCACAGAAGCGCAGTGAAAAGACACTGAGTGGGAGTAACTAGCAAACTACTGCGAACTCTACCACCATGCTTAATTCCACTGCAAAAATCAGCTGCCTGCGGCAAGGGCATTTACCCCACTTAGATCACGCGGAGGGAGCTGCTCAGAGTGGTGGTCAGAACAAACATCCCACACAATTATTATGCTTCAAATTTCAAGAAAAAGTCTCTTCTTTAGGCACGTAAAGGTCAGGGCTGATCTATGTGATGGATGGAGAGTAGTCACATCTCCTAATAAACAGCAAGTTCAACATCTGCCTAGAAAATAGTGAAAGCAATGCTCCAGACAGATATTCTGATACATACATTAGGCAGAATTCTGATTAAATCTTGTGATTCTCTAAATGAAACAAACAAACAAACACTGCACAGAAGGTCAGAAAGCAGCTCCTTTCCCAGCATTTGCTTCCTTGTCACAAAGCCTTCCTGGTCAGTGCAACATGTACACCTCAGTCTACTGTAGAAATCACAGAACAATTTGAGGACTGCTGCACACTACTTTTCTTAGTTATCTCAACATCACTGCTACTTACATGCAACTCTGTAATTTTTTAAATATGTAAATTAAGGCTCTCTTCTAGATATCATTCTGCACTAGCAATGTCTTGGTAACAATAGCTTTCTATATGTCAAAAGTCTATTTTGTGCTGTAATTACCTCTCTTCATTAACTAGAAACTTCTCTTACATATAATAAAAGGTCAGTCTGCGAAAACAATTGCATTCTGGAAAATAATTCCACTGTATAATAAAACTGTGTAATTAAAAGAGAAAGCTACTGTACATTGCCCACTTAATGAGTCTTGCTTCATAAATGAAGCAGCTTGAAACATTATACATGGTAGGGAGTGTGTATTTGTTTGCTTCTGCAGTTTAAGCTTGCTTGCTTTCTAGAATAATCTCATTCTGTGACACTGAACAATGCGTATGCTGTTATTAGGAATTATGATGATAAACAGCCACAGATTAAAAACAGTGAGCAGTATTTGTTTATACGTCTTGAATTGTTACTGATACACTAATATAGGTATCACTAATAGAATGCTTTTAATCATTAGAAGTCAGTTGTAGGGAGAGGATGCATGCTGAAGAAACGCAGTTCGTACACACAGCTCAGTACAGACAAATGTGATCTCTCACTGAATCGAAACATCATTACTTCAACATCAATTTTTTTCCTAGCATAATAAAAGTGACTTGAGAAAGAGCTCAAAGATATAACAGAACATGAACTTAAACATAAAGCAGGTCTGTGCAACTTCCTCATAGGGCAGTGCCCTTATCTGATTAATATTAAAATATGAGGTGTAGAACAGTTAAAGGAAATTACAGAACAGGAAGATTAAAGCACATTATTAAAATAAACATGAACACCATTACATTTTGCCAGTGAGACCACTTTAAAGAAACAATAAATTACATTCTGATCTTTCACCTGTGCCAGTTGTATACGGATTCAGCACATTCTGCTTTCATGCCAGCTGGTCAGAGGACACATTACGGAGTTGGGAAAAAACGCAACCCAACTTATCCCAGCTTTGATTCATTTTGGTAAGTGCAGCATCACCATGAGTGTGCGTTATGTGGATCATTAATTTGGAAGCTAAGAATAAGCATTACTTTTCCCAGATCCATCCTTCTCCAGTGCTCTGATGGCCAGGCTTTATTAAAAGTTCCTATTTCTTGGTAACGTATCCAATTCTTACCCAGTTGTTATTTCTTTGCAAATGTGAATGGGATAGTAAATAAATGAACAAATAAAGCTACAAGTGAAACCTAAGATTTTTCAGTGTAGAAGTTAAAGCACACTAATTTTTGCACAACTCTTCTCAGAAATGGTCTTAGTCTGTTTTGGTTTATCCACTTGGGATCACTTCGTGCATGCAAACCTTTAGTCTGTTTTAACTTGCGTACTTTTTTTTGCATACTTTCTATTAATATAGTTTAACCTTCCTGACTGCCTCCACACAGACATGACTTCCATCTCAATTACTAAAATTCACATACAAGAGAACCACTCTTAACCCTTATATCTTATTATCCCTTATCAACTTGTGCTCTTTTTGCAGTTGTGTTATCATTTTAGCTGAATTTAGAAGTCATCTTCACTTTCAGGCAAATCACGCCCAATCCTGAATTCATCTTTTCTCTCCCATACCTCCTTGCCTCCATGCTATTTGTTCTTTCTGAAATAAAATGTACCAAGTTTACCGTTATCTCTCCACAGTAAAGAAACTAGAATATCTTTTATTCTGATGTATGGGTAAGATCTAAGTGAAGACTTGCTTTCTGCTAAAGGATTTTGAGTACCTGCTCATCGTTGAAATGAGGGTCTTTGGGTTTGGTTTTGTTCGGCAAACTTGGATTTATTGTCTGCTTCTGTGCGATTAAGAGCTTCCTTAAGTTTAGACAGCACGCCTTGAAATACAGAACTGGGGGGCGATCACAGAAACACTCCGCAAAAGCCGTGTCACAGACGGAACGAGTCAGAAGCACACAGCGACCAGCGACAGCGCGAGGGAGCGCCCGGCAGCGGGCCGGGGCCGCGGGCACAGGGCACAGGGCGGGCGGCCGCCAGCAGGTGTCGCGCTGCCGCCGCCGGTGCCGGCGGTGCGGGGGCCGCCGCGGCGCGCTGCTGAGTCAGGGCAGGAGCCGTCCCGGCTATTTATACCGCTGCCATGTGACCGTGGAAGCGTCCCGGCTCCCAGTCACTTTTTCCACTCCTTCCAATTTAAAAGCACACGTCTCGATTTTAAGGGGAAGTCCGCGAAGGGGATATGGGATTCGGGTTTTGCTGCAATGCCGGTTTCCGTGCTCTGCGGGCTCCTCCCGTGGGCACAGTGCAGGCAGGGCACCTTTAATAGCTCTGCTCTCTGCTCACCTGGAGGGGGGCCAAGCTGCTTAATATAGACCGGAGTGAAACCGTCTGGTAAAAGTCTTCTCACCCTGCAGATCTGTTTTCAATTTGCCTTTCCAAACACAGGATGTACTGTGAGGCTGCAGGCTTTCCAATCGACAAACGTGCTCCGGGGACATTTTTTGAAGTTTTGGCACATCAGGAAAATAGGCTGACACTTTTACTGTAAACATGGGGCTTGTAATGCCATTTTCTCAAATCTCATCTCCAATTATAATCACGCTCGACTAGAAATTATGATCAGCAATAGGTAAAGGCCCTCGTTCCTGCAATTGCAAAAGCAGGGCTGGCTTGGATGCAGAGGTACAAAGTCAGTGCAAGGGAAAGAATGCACAAATATGACAAAACACAAGTGAAGACAAACAAAGGCTTGATTTGAAAAATTATTCCTTCTTTTTTTTCTAAAATAAACATACGCTGCTTATATATGCTTACGCTTCCTGTCAAAACTGCACCAAACAGTACATACACCTGAGTTGTTTGGCCCTCACCATTCACTGAAAACACATTGCTGGTTTTAAGATGTGAGTCACAAAACCATAAATAACGTGATACCTAAACCAATGTAATAATAAACAGTGTACAGCTAAGTGTATTGGCTCCTAATACAAGTTTCACAACATTCTGGGCATTCTTGAAAATCAACAAGGTAAATCGTGTTCTAAAAATAGAAATTTTTCTGCCAGTACCTCATCAATGTCTGATGTCCATCTGAAAACAGTATGGACTTGCACCATTAAAAAGAAAACCATGTCATTTCATCCTGCGAGGCAGGAAACTTACCTCCACTCTGCCTTGTTATGCAGGAATGAGTTGCACTGGTCTGGAAGGTTGCTGTCATTTGACATGGATTCCAGAATTGAAATTATCTGCTTGAAAGATGGCCTTTTCTGGAAAAAAATAAAAAAAAAAACCCTTCAAAAATAAAAATCAGCATTTGCATTCATATATGACTATTGCTACACAATGTCATTCACACAATTTATTCAGCTGAAAGAGATGGACTACAAGCAACTGAAATTGGGATACTACTTTTTGACAGAGCATCTACACCAGGAGTGTAAAGTCTTAAGTGGATTGTTTTCGTTTGTTTGTTTTGAATGGGTAGCCAGGGCAGAAGCAGAGATCTGGGCTAAGTGATGCTGCCCCTGCTTTTGCCAGCAGACCTCACAGGAACAGACCTGCCCTGAACTTTCTTCCCCCAGCTCTGCACCAAGCACCCACTGTGCTGACAGCACAACCACACTCGCCACTCATGGAAAGCAGTCACAGCTTCTCTGAATTTTCTGCTTTCACTGTAGTCCCAAAACGTAGCTATAAAATGGGAGAACAACTGAAAAAGCCACAGTAAAATGTGTTTCTTGAAAGAACACTGACTCTGTTAGTCTGTT
Organism: Cyrtonyx montezumae; assembly: GCF_038088225.1. NCBI lineage: Eukaryota > Metazoa > Chordata > Aves > Galliformes > Odontophoridae > Cyrtonyx > Cyrtonyx montezumae. The sequence continues at coordinate 12,209,552 of NW_027072078.1, read as the reverse complement.
TGACAGACTCCAGACAAAGTTGAGACAAAAGGTTGAAACAAAATGTAGATATATAATAAGGGGATGAAGAGCATTCTCTCTGTATCTTGCCTCTAATTATACCATTTCTTCTAAAATTACAGATGCCGCAATTAAAACGTGCATTTTAATTTGGGAGCACAAAAACAATTAGGAACAATGCTGAGGTGTCTTTCCCAGGAAGATCCAAGTGATTTCCACATTATAAAAGAAGACAATTTCTTTATTTTAAATGTCAAACAGCATGAAAAAGCATCAAATGAATAACAAAAAAAAAGACAAGCTCTCCTATATTGTAATGCTGTGCTATTCGGCTGTGACTGGAGGCTTTGTCTGTTGCTTTTTGGTCCATTTCCATGAATTTAGGCAAATGGACAGTGGGGTGAGCTATACGGATTTTTTTGTGGCACCTGCCCCAACCACTCGTGCCTGAACAGCCTGGCCTCCTGCCCACCACCTAGAATAATTGGAGCGGAGAATACCAATGGCAGAGAACAGGGCTTTTAGCAAGGGAGGCTGAACCACTGATGGACCGATTTGGGAGTAGCAAACAACACACACTGTTGGTCCTACACAGAGAAAGACCAAGCTGGAATGCAGCAAATCTTACAGGCTGAAAAGGAGCTGCTGCAGCTGGAACAACTGTACAGTCACACAATACTGACAAAGCTTCTCTGTCTGTGCAATTTCTGTGAACAGCTGTCAGCTATCTTGCCAGCTTTACAGATGACAGACATACAGGTAATAGCTTTTTCTGGAGGTACAGCTAACAGGAAGACACAGGCCTACACTGGTATGCATTTTTGTTTTTTTCCCCCAAAGGCAATGATGACTTTAGATTTAAAACACGCACTCTAGGTGTAGACTGATAACTTGGGTAAAACCGGCAGGTGATTGCTGAACTTGGGAACTCAAGATGAGAATCTTTTCTTTTTTTTTTTAATTAAAAAAATAAAAAAATAAGAAAAGAGTCTTATTTTCAGTAGACAGCTCCTTGCTTCTTCCTAGGAAGCAAAGCACCTTAAGTGGCTCCTTGTAAGAGACTCAAAATATCAAGGCATGAGTCACCTTAGAAAATTGTTTCCCTTCGTATCTGTGATACATCATGCAAAAAATCTTTAAAATATATATACTTCTCCAGAAATAGTTCAGGCTAATGCTTTCACTATTTCCTTCCACTCAGTATTTCTTACAAAACACATCTGCCTAAAACCAGCATATTTAATCCATATGCCTTTCTTTTATTGCTGCTTCTCTGTTCCCAAATTTCTGAGTCCCATCAAAACATTCAGTAATTTGTAATCATCTCTGATGTTAACGTGGGGATAAACTGAAGGAAGAGAGGAAATTAGAAATATGCAATCTGTGTTTCCAAAGCAGGTGTCCCCAGTAAATGAAAGCATTAGTTCTGAGCAGCCTTTGAACAATTTTCTAGTACCCAAGCAAAAGTTGCTTATTTCATAGGGATTTTAACATTTGGTGGTAGTTATTTAAGATACTCAGTTACCACAGAAATTATAATTTAATAAATATTGATTTAAAGTAATTAATAATCAGCACTTTAGTAGAATACTTTGAACCCACTAGGGACTATTTCTCTCGCACAGCTTAAACTGCATGAAGACTCCAAATATACATCACATGAAGCAGTGCACTATGGACATTTTCCTCCAAGTACAAACAAATCTTTTAGAAATTCAAAACACAGTTAATAACTGTGTTCATTCCCATGAGGATGTTACAGTGTGTGCAGTGTCTGACACCTCAGCTGCTTTGCAGCAGCTCTCCAAGTGTACTCCTCAGCCCCACAGTAAAGCACATCCCTCTTTTCTCAGGGCTAAGTCACATAAAGATACCTCAGGCTTTCTGTGAGCTGAAATTATGCATATGAGCAATTGATTTGAGCAGCTGACACCCCTGGGCTCACCCTCACTTGACCTCCAGTAACTTGTTCATACATCTACCACCGATTTTCTTAAGGTACTCCTGGCCAAAGGGAAGGCTGCAGAGTGTGGCATTTTAGAGGAATGTGCTCCATCTTTTGGCTCAAGCAGGCCTCACAGCCTTTTATCAAGGCATTCTGATAGCTGTAAGTACTGATCCTTTCCCAACACGTGATCGAGTATGTCAGTCACATGCCCAAAATGTGACCAGAGATTACTCCATTTCAGTCATGTGAACAATGCATTTATAATTGTTTAACAAAAGAGAAGCTGAATGAAAAAAAGTACTAAAGAGCAAACTCTCAGCCAACCTTGTATTTGCTCTTTACACATATCAGTGATGCATCTGGGAACAACAACCCCAGAAACACAGTTCAAATCCAGGTTAAATACTCAGTTTCCTGTTTCCAGTGTGCATATCCCTCCCTTTTCTGCAAATACAGCAACAGACTTCCAGACTCTCATATATCTGGCTAGAACAATCTAAAGAGCAAGCTGGTCTAGCACATACAGCAATGCACACTCTAAAAGCCCCAAAAATTCTTCCATGGCCTTTAGTAGTGATGCTTGTTGAGTAGTTATTAATAAGACATATCATGCAGTTAAGACTGGGAAGGACTCTTCAATAATTACTGACCTAGAACTTAAGCAGCCCCATTACAAAGACTGAAAGCATTTTTCTCCCTTTGCCTCTAAGGAGAGGGGAAAGAGGACTATTATTAAGGGAGTAGCATTTACATGGGCATTCATTTAGAAACCATATCACTGACGATCTCAAGCTTCCAGATCCGTTCTGTAGAAAGCAATTCCTTGCTTCAAAAGTAGAACAAAATAAAATAAAACACCAGCAAGAAGAGAAATCTCCTTTCTCATACTGCTCTCCTGTGAAAGCGATAACGTGTTCCACATTTAGACCACCTAAGTGCTGTAACTCATTTTGGAATTAATCTTGGAGTCTCTGAAGTAGTAGTTTACTTTCTTCTGAGTTTAATAGTTTGCTTTCTTCTGAGTCCGAAGTAATTAAGAGTCTTTCTGATGCCTTGACTTGAGAAAAAGTGCAAAACATCCTATCCTTAACTGGCCTTTCCTAACTACCTTCATAGGCAAAACAAAACAGCTCCTGATATTTGCAAAACTGGTATGGTATGCCTGCAGGTTCTTTTCAGCCAGTTTTACATACAACAGGATGGTAACACGGTCAATTTAAGGAAGGTAATTGCCAGGATCTACAAAAGTGTTTACTGAACAAATATATTCTTTCATTTCTCTTTTAATTTATTCTTATCAGGGAAAGTTAAGCAGTATACTACAGTACCTCTATTACTATTACAGTATAATTGGTATAAAATTCGTAATTCAAAGTCCTAAGGGAAAAGACTATGACATTTTAAAATGTTAGTCTAGAATGTGTTTCTGCCATTCCTACCCAAATTCTGTGAATTAATTTATTCTTTATACATTTCCAGCGCAAGAAAGGAATCAAAACTGTCCCTTGAAAGAGTTATTTCAAGCGTATTACTCACAAACATTCAAGAAAGATTAACTACAGAAATAAAAAAAGAAAGAAAATGATTTTTCACTTGATCAAAAATGGCAGTATTCTTGCCATCTCACTCTATTTACAATGTCTTCAGTAGAGAGGCAATTTAGAATAACTCTCGATTAAAAGGACAGAAACACATTTAAGTATAAATACATATATATATATATATATATTTTTTTTTTTTCTTAATGACATCTCCAGGTAATATTTTTGTGAAGCTAATATTTTTGTTAGGTCAGACTTGTTCTCCAAAGAGAGTTTAACATACACAGAGAAATAAGAGGTGGAGGATATAAAATATAACACAAATTAAATTACCTTTGAATCAGCTTCCCAACATTGATGCATCAGTTCTGCAAAACTTCTGGGACAACTGCTTGGAATGGTTAATCTCTAATGGAAATAGAACGTACCAATTATTAGAAACATTTCCCTTTAAGGTGCTAATAATAGATTTCCTATAAGCAGAGCAATTAAAAGAAGTGAGACACACTCTTTTTCATTTAAACATAATATAAAAACTGATGATTGACATAAAAGAGACTAACTCTAGTAAGATGTACTATTAATTAATAGATTGATAAAGAAAGAAAGGAACAAATAAACCAATGGAGTTGCTCAAGAAAAGTAGGAGACAACGAAGTAAAAATGAGGCAAAGGGACTTTCATACTAAGGTACCATAATTTGTAGAAATAACTACTGCACTACATAGTATTTTAAGATGCTTATTGAGATAAGCATAATGTACAGTCTGGTTTAATTCCTTTCTTGCATACAGATCTACAACACTGTAGTCAATTTTGATATACCAAATGGCTGAAATACAGAGTACATTGAGTTAAAAAGAGTTCAGTGAAGCTCTGCATGACACAACACACGTTTCATAAGCCTGTGGTCAGAACGATTAACGAGGACATGCAGATCTCAGAGAGCACTCTCAGAGCACAGTGAACTCATATAAATATTTTCTGATGACGCAAGACAAAGAGTTAGTTGCTGGTTACAGCCAGGACCACTGACTACTAGAGAATTACTTTGAAGCTGGCTTGGTTTCTTTTGCTGAGAGTTTTAAGCCATGAAAAGTATTCTTTCAGTGAGTCTTAAACAACACGTAGCTTGAAGACACTACCTCCAGATTGCAAAGCCTAAAAGCACTGTCAAATACACACACGAATACACAAGCCTCTCCAGTTGCTTATATGTGTATCCTAACAACATTACACATACAAGACAATCCCTTTGCTCTCACTAATGGAACTAACTTACTTCAGATGTTTCATGCTAAGCTTAAAAAAAAACAAAAACCAAAAAGCAGTTCTGCAGTGCAAATGAGTCCAAATATGAGGAAGCCAAGCTAGAAAAAGGGTTCCCTGTCCTAAAGCAGGCAAGAACTTGAACCTGTTCAGTCCAACCTGCCAGGAAGACTCTTTGATCAATCCTACTCTTAGAATTTCAGAAGTAAATCAAAGCAAGTTCTGTCAAATTCTGTATCTTTATGTTATTCTAATGTGACTTGCAAAGCCTTACAAGCCAAAGAGTTAATAAATTCTGCTGTACAAGCACTTGAATACCACAAAAACTGGAAACATGACATACACAGTCAGGGCACTGCAGAAATCTGATTATTTTGATAATGTAAATACCTTAAGGTGCAAAGCTTTCTATGCAAGAAATACACAGAAATTTGTACAATGCATAAACAAACTGTACTGGTGGTTGATCTTTGGTTGAGTCATTACCCTAAAAATACACTGCCTCATCTTTCTGCAGCATTTGTCTGTAACCCTCACAGTTCCAGGAGGTAGAAAATAAGTTGTAGTACTCATTTACAAGTGTCTCACTTGTGCAGAACATTATCTGTCACGGAATATAGAGGTAGCAAGTTCCAAAACTATCAGATTGTAATAAAAAAGACATTTCTCATTAGTAATTTTGTATGGGATTATGCCTTGTATAATATGAATTCATGTGTTTTATCTTCTGAATAAAAATTAAATATTTATATAAAAATTGTACCAAAATAAAAATCACACTGTGAAATTATGCAGAGTCTTGAAAAGGGCCCATACAGAATCCTTAAAATTCATTTTGTTTCTTAGGCTCTAACTTTGCAAAGTGGGACATTTCAACCTAAGCATTTATGCTTTGGCCTCAGTCCCACACTGTTTTTAACAAGAGACTTACAGTGAAAAGAATGAAGGCCTAGCTCAACAATGACTTAATTCTGTTGTGAAGTGGAACCATGCAAGTCTATTAATGCCAACAGGTGGAACTGAGAGCAGAACCTGATCCTCATACTTGTCCTGGGACACAGAAACTATGGGAAAAAAAAATTCTCACCAAAAAAAGTAATGCATGCCAACTCTTAGCAGGCATACACTGTGCATGGTCCCTAAGTCATGGTCAGAGAAAATAAATCTATATAAGCAAGTGTTAATGTTCTCAAAGTTTCCTGGCACCATTACAAAGAAGATGGCAGCAACAGGCTAGTGGTACCTGGCAGATAAATAGCTGGCTCTGAAAATCTCAACACTCCAGCCACAACTATAACAGTTGTCATATCCACTTTTGGTTCATGTTGTATTTTACACAGCTTCTTCCTCTGGAAAACTGTAGATAAATGTGCGGTGTATTTCTATCATCTTTTAGTGTAGGACAATCTCCTTACAATGTTATGAGTGCTGCTCTGTACCACTTACATAAAATTGTACATAATGGAATGTAGTGCTGTTCATTGGATCCACCTTTTTCAAACTGATATATAAGGCTTTTCCTAAACTAGGAGAAAGAGTCCCATTGCGCCTCATGCTCTGATAAACATTGTAGAACACCATGGTCATAATCTTCAGACTGGTAATGTACCACTTCCAGCTAATCACTATATCACAGTGTCACTCCCTGGAATTAATCCATTTCTCAAACAGAAGTGAGAAAAAAAAAAAAAAAAAAAAGAAAAGCGATGGAAACAAAAAAAGCCAACAACAGAAAATATTAAACTAAGAGGAGGAAACCTAACTCCACTATTTAACTCTGAAGCATTTTGAGAAACAGTTTATGTAGAATAATAGAATTCTGTATTGCACAGTCACTGCCTCGCCATTGTAATGTTTCCCAAGCTTCCGCTGTGTCTAGATAGAGGAGGTTTCATCTTTGTGGAGGATTTTCATGCTTGTCTGTGTGTGGTACAGTCACAACTTTAAATGTTTTTTAAATGTAGTTACTCTCTTTGATATCAAGGGACTATGTGTTCAGATATACGCTCACATGTCCAACTAACTGAAAGCCTCAATTTGTGAGAAGAAGAAAAGCGAGGCTGGGGACACTGTACAAACGGTGTTTACACCACTGAAGTGCTTTTGAAATGGAAAGACTCTGCATGAGGAGGCTTGCAGCTATGCCGCAGCCTTGCCGATACCAGTGAGGAGCTCATCTTCAATGTAGTGTTGAACGTAGGTGGCAAAACTGTAATTTCTCTCTTTTTTTAAAACTATTTTTTCTTCTTTTATTTTTGAAATTTTCATCTAAGCGGCAGTTTCTTGTACTATAGTGACTCCTGCTGGGAGAGTTAAGTTGAAGTAGCTGAAGGTCTCTTACAGATATATCAACTCCCGGCCAGTAAAAAGATGTCCTAAACGCAGGAGATGGAGTTAAACTGTTCCCCTACCTTGGACGCAATGGCTTCTTTCATCACTAAGAACAAACCCCTAGGTTTTACAATTGAGACTGAGAAACTAGTACAGTACTTGTACAATTTTTGATCTACAGCATCACGACGTGAAGCTGCAACAATTAGATGTAAAGGGTCCATTCATGAGGAATAACATCACTTTGACCCTTTGTGTTAGCTCCTACTGCTAATCTTTCCATACGCGTGAACTTACTTTCAATTTGAAGAAGATGAAAAAGTCTTTTGCAAAACCCCAATACTGTTTTCTGATCTATGTACCTGAATGTAGAAACGTAGTCTTACCTCGTTTTTTTCCACTACAAGCCAAGCTACTTGTAATCCTTCCAAGCCTTTAAAGGGGACCTCCCTTGTTAGCATCTCCCAGAGAACCTGGAACAGAGAGAAAGAAAAGAATTTTTATTTCTGCACTTTGTATTTTAAATACATTATTAAACCTTGATACAGCACTATTCTGTACCCAATTATCAGGCAACCAGTTTCCATTTTCAGGAACTTGGACCAGTGTTTGTGTGCAAGATCCTCTCACTAAATTAATTTGAATGTTTCTGCTTTTTCCTCTACAGTAAAACCCTGATGAAAAACTGGGTTGTGTGGGGTCTAATGCCTGCAATTTTGTGGGAGCAAAAAAAAAAAATGGTTTTTTACTTCCTTTGTATACTATGAAGTTCATATTTGCCAGTTGAGACTTGGGAAGACAGTGGACTCCTCCTATCCTTCTGAGCCCCAGCAAGACACATCTTCGCCTTGCAGTCATCTTGCTTTTAAAAATATTTCTATGTGATTGTGACTAGTGCTTTTCTGTAGTCAGAATGTGATCCATAAGGTATTTTACTCATGTCATATGCCTACAAAAATAGTAAATATAATTTTTCAAGCAAAACCGTAATTGTCTACCTCCAAGTACGTGATTGTGTTAAGCCAAACAATATATACCATATCAACAATTATGCTGTTTCCCCCTATGTCATATAGGCGCATCATCCTTACATACAGGAAGATGTTCTAATTTTTTAGCATAAGAATCTTAGGCTTTTTGTAGAAAAGAGTTTGGCACCATGAAAATGATGCATGTCATTGAATCCAACTTGTTTTCTGCCTCAAAGAGGCATATTGGCATTCAATTAAATTAACAAGCACTTTGTACCATCATTAGCATTGGCTTCTATTTTTACTAGAACCTTCATATATATATATCTCTCGTTACCAGTGTCTACATAGAAACTTTTTCTTCCATTCGTATACCAAGCACAAAAGACATCAATAATTTAGCATGTGACCAAACATATTAAGATCTTTACACAAGTGTCTTTATCCTCACCGTCTGGGTTAGTACCCAGGCACATTGCAGCTATATGGTTTTGAATGGATTCTGGCCAGCTATGAAGGTAATCAGAAGAAAAATGCAAGAATATTGGCAGATGCTGCTCAAGCAGAAAAAAAAATGTACTGAAGCAATTTGGGTCTTTCATCAAGTGAACAGGGTACTCCATCAATGGACCTATGAGAATAATTCTGCTTGACTCAGAAAATTGATTGTAAAGGTAAATGTATCTTGGAAAAATAAGTAAAAGAACAGTTTTCCATATACAAGAAAAATATGAGGAAGGCTATTCATAGGGGAATTCAATTCTCCTGTTCTCCTCAATTCATTCTCTTCAGAAGAAGAAAAATAAAACCACTTTGATTTCTAATTCTGATTATTATCTATTGGTAAAGAAGTAAACTTAACTTTGAGAGAATGAAATAATTTAGCAGCCTGATGTACTTCAGTCCAAAAACCAGAGTACAAAAACACTTGGACCAAAGCAAACACACAGTCTGAGCAGCCTTGCAGAACCACCTCATCTGAATGGTTCTTACAGGAAACAACAAAGAAATCCAAGTTTGCACATCAGACAGAGAAATATCTAAATACATCTCTCAAGAAAAAAACATAATGAAGTACACATTAAACATCTCCAAGAACGTTGAGCTGGAAAACTCCACTGTTCTGCGATTTTTCTTTCAGAAGACTGCATTGTCTAGTTTCATTCATGCACGCAAGTCTGTGTGGAACACTTTGTACTGAATTCCTGCATCATGACACCTTTAGTGTTTATTTCCACTGCCTGTACAGATCACTGCTGTCCTAAACCAACAGTGATTGTTTAAGACACTTCAAGATTATACATAGTTCGGGAGAACAGCAATCTGACAAGATACAAGAATTTTTTCTTAATGCCTTCTTTTTCACTAGAAGTATAAGAAAATAGAAGATTAAAAAACAAAACAAATCCTTGCATTTATTTATGCAAGTTTAAAGCAATGTTCTTACAACAATGTACATTTCATATCCAGGCTACTTGTGTAACAAGATTTTCCTTCCGATGGTAACATGCAAGTATCCAGCTTTAGAGAACCTTCAACCCAGCTCATGAACTTCCTACTCTGAAACATCATCTAGGGTGAATGAGTGCATTATCAGTCTTACAAAAACAGCAAATGCTACCTTCCTGTCCCTAGGGTCATACAGCAGCAAAAAGTGCACCTGAACCTGACTTACCCCAATCTTGGCATTTTTATTTAATTTTTTTCCCCAAGATACACTCTGATCATTTTTAGAACAAAATTCTCAGCTCACCTTATATGGAAATTAATCTATCTTCCATTTCTGATATAATTTAATAGAGACAGTGACATGATTCACTTCCCCTCCCATCTTTGATGGTAAGGATCACCAGCTTTCCTGCTCACATAACATCCCTATGATGACAGACAGCAGGTGTTCACAGTGAAATAGCCACACAAGAGACGAAGATGGAAAACAAAGCAAGATCATTTAATGCAATGGTTTGTAAGCCGTGGCCTCTGAAGATGTTAGGCTCTTCTTTGCATGCAGAGAAACAGAGTGCGACACAAAGATACGAATGTTCATTCCATACATGAAGCTGAGAATAAGATTGATATTTCTTCAGTTCTGTCAGCTCAGCTGTGCATTTCAGTTCTCATCCTATCAACTATGTGACAATAATTTAAAGAAATAATTTAACAAAAAAAGGAAAAAATACAGTCCTACCCAGCCCCTAGTCAGCCCCAGTTCAAAAGCCATAAAGGACTGGAAACATCCAAATGAGTAATTTGAAGAAGAAAGAACAATCTAACAAACAAGAAAAAAAAAAAAAAAAGATTCCATCTGAAAATTATAAAACGCTTTCTCTTCATTGGAAAGCACACAAGGATGAGTCTTAGGAGCCACAGTTATCAAAAGTATGGCATAAGCAGAAAGTACTGTTCTTTTAGAGGTATTGCCCTTGAAAATTAGGTCAGTCTCCTCTGGATTGATCCAAGTGGAAGTTGAAGATCTCATAATTCTTTTCAAAAAGAGTAAGGGATAGCCCCTGGAGCTGGCCAACATTCCCTCTATAAATAACCTATGTCCTCATAGCTAAAGCAGTGTATAAACTATTGCTAGGAACACAACAGCTGCTAACTCAAACTCCAGTCTCAATGTACCAATAGTCAATTAATGCTTTTAATTTTTTGTTCTTGCATTTAAAAATATTCAGCAACATAGCCTTCTATGATTAAATACACTTAGATACACAAATACATTGTAGTCCAGTACAAACCCTTCTTCCAGGATAACAAATTCTGAGCACTTATCTTCATGATTTCAGAACAGTTTTCAACATAACATTGTAATTCCACATCCACCTTCATATGTGGAAGAGAAGTGAAGGTTTATTTCTGAGCTATGCACACAATTAAATTAGACTGTTACTGATTTGAATTGATTTGTGGGTTGATCATTTGTAGCACTTGGTGTCTGTAGTTTAGAGCATGCATTTTGAAATGGATTAGAAAAGAGAATCAGAGTATGGCTGAAAAGGTTCAAGATCTGTCTATCTATCATAATAAATTTGGAATATTTAGTGTTAGCTGTGTTATAAATCACTATTTATCTCAAAGAGGATAAATGGAACTGTTCATCCACCCACGAAGAGCAGTACAAACTAATATGAACATTAACTTCAAACATGTACGTAACTGTTTGCAATGAGAGAAGCTCATTTCAGGAGAGGGTGACTTGGACCTATATGCTGACAGAAAGACTGGCACTTCACGGAAAAAGCACTCACAAAGCTTAAGCAGAACACTTAAAATCACAGACTCAGTTGTAGACAGAAAAGTTAGGATTAAAAAGAAAGAAACTTATGGGGATGGTAACAAGTACTGTGAACAGAATATCTATTCTTAGTATCTTATTGGTTTACATTTGAAATGATTCTGTTCTTTGTTAACAAGACTTTAACTGAACAAATGCAGATTTGTCTCTCCAACACAAAAGTTGCTGGCAACTGTTAAACTTCCAAAGGCTATTCTTTAAACGTTTTTACAGATGAAAATCACTTGCTGAGACAAAAAAATACCCCTTTTGAGTATTCTTGTCCTTGTTTTCAGTCTCCTAACAAATCCTCTGGTAATCCAACACTTAGAATAGGGAGATGTCAGCTTTCAAAGTTATTTATAAACAATTTTCTCCTTTCTGACAGCCCAAAAACATCAGTAACTTTATCAAGTGAGAATCTGGGCTGCAGCCACTCTTCATTTCTCCCCTTGTATCTCCTCTGAAAACAACAGTGTTCCAAGATGTAGCAATGGAGTTATTCAAAGATGAACTAATTGCTAAGAGCTTAAGAATTCATAAGCTTTTATCCACAGTAGAGCACATTAGCTCAAAAACAATGTATTAAAAAATGTGGGTCAGATATTATTAGGCATACTGAAGTACCGCTATACACCTGTAACCGCACTCAAATATTCTAACACTGAGTTGTTTTCATACTGAGGGTAGTTGAGTTTTGCCTCTAAGCACAGAACTGTCAAAGGAGGTTTATTTTTTGAAAGAGGAAAGATAAACTCAGTACAACATACTGTTTCTATGCCTCTGGTAATATCTGAAGTGATAAAATATTAAATAATTGCTTACTTTCTGCGAATTCTAGAATATGACTTGAAGTCAATTTGTACCAAAATGAGTATTAGAGTAGTTTAGAACTACGAGACCACTTTTTAAACTTCTCCTCTAACATTTTTTCTTTATTTGGAAATTGGAATGTTATCCTTCAACGGATAATACGTGGTAGCTTCCAGTAACAGTTTACATTAACATTTACATTTGTTAGCTTATGTTCTATTACTGTTTGTGACCTAATTCTGTTAAGCAAGCAGACTTTAAATCTGCCAATACAGGCTTCTTCTCTCCCCTTACAGAGTTTCAACCTTTCATTGCTAAGATATCTCACATCATCTTTTTATTTTTTTACACTATAAACAACTGTTTGACAAAAAGTTTATGTAACCTTCTAGTGGGACCACCAGTTTAACTATGCATGGTCACAGTGGCTAGCTTAAAACCAACCACAGGGCATTCCTTACCTCTCCATCAATTCCTCAAAGAGAAAGAGGCAATAATTTACAGGTACTGAAACACTCCTCACTGCAGAATCCAAAGTCAAAAGGCTATGTACACGGATCCACATGCAGAGTAGGACCCTGCTTGCTCTCCCTTTTCCCCTGAAGTATTTATTACTGTTGTAATAGAAAGACTTTGGTGCCTGGATCAGAACTGCTCTGACCAGAAGAATTATTTCTATTCTATTTCACATTGCAGAGTAAAAACAAGTTATAGTTTGACCGCGGACAGAATGAAATAATTCACAATTGCACCTGCAAACCTGACATTCTGATGCACTGTAACTGATTAATTCCCTTTCTCATAATAAGCAGACCCATGCTGTATTTTTAGATTTCTCTCAGCAATCTGATCATGATAGCAGAGTCTTTTAAACACGTAGGCATGGAAAATTAGCATCCTTTTTCATCCAAACTCAGTGACAGCCTGTTTTATGGAAAGTCCTGGTACATACTTATTACAACTCTTCCCTCTTGTTTCACTAAAACCTTAGCAGAGATTAATGATGCAAATTGTTCAGTAGCTCCTGCAAGCCTTCTGACATATGCTAAATACTTGCAGTAAAGCTTGCATTTCCCACACTGGCGTACTGCTAATCTAATCAGATATGTATCCTATCAAACATGCAAGATGATGCTCTTCCTATCATTTTCAAACATGTAATTATGAATTATGGGTCAGTCCTGAAAAAGTGTAACTTTTTTTGTTGTCCTTATTTAGAACTGTTGTTATTGCATTCTATCACTTCTGTCACTCTGGAGTTCTGCTATTGTGCATAGAGAAAGAAAAGGCACTCACCACTCCATATGAGTATGTATCACATGTCTCAGACACTGGGAGACTTTGGATAACTTCTGGGGCCATCCATGGAAAAGTACCCACTAATGACATGTGTGTTGTATGTGAGTGGAACCTTGAGGCACCAAAATCACAGATCTGGCAAAAATAAACAGATAGAACATGAATCTCATTTACTAGTCATCAAAACATCAAGTCACGCAGCACCATCTCTCACATAATTAACATAATTAAAGTGTTCATACCTTTAACACGCCATCAGCAGCTATAACAACTACAAATGAAAAAACAACAGGTTACAGGAATGCTATTAAAAACAAATGCAATACATTTTCACAGCAAAACACAATACATTTCCACAGCAAAACAAGTTCAAGAAAAATGATCCAGTCAGCACAGGATGCACAAATATGCATGAATGTCCTGGTTTCTTTGAGCATCTTTAGAGAACACTTGCTGAATCCCTGCAAGCCTCTGAACAACTTCAAAACTTTTCAGGTCTTACTGAGTTCAAAGCGAGAAAGACAACTGTAAGTAAAATGTACATAAGCTCCATTATCCCCAAGGCAGAAGTCAGGCCTAACAACGACCTCTCCAGAAGATTTAATTAAAAAAAAAAAAAAAGAAAATAAAAGAGAAAAAAGAAAAACAGGGATAGAAAATTAAATAATAATAATAATAAAGAAAAACATACAATACAAATGAGTTTTTTTCTGACCGTTATCTTTCTCTGCATGCATTATTAATAGCTGAATTCTTCCTGTCCCACTACTAGTTCATGCTTCATTTCTGATCAGTATTTAGCAAGTTTCATGAAAGGCTGTCAACTGCCAGGTACAGTCTAAACTGTGCAGCTCCACACTGAGTATTCATTACTAAAAAGTAGGTGACAATAGAAACAAGATTTTCAGACAAGAAATAACAGGTCTCATCCAGTCTATTATGTCCACTGAATGCCAGTACTCAACATTTTCAAATAGAAAAACCAAGACAACTTGAAAAGAGCCCTACACTGTGCTCTAAATGATGCCAGGACAGTAACAGAGACAACAGTGTCAGGATGTACAGGAGAAGTGACAAGAGAACAGGCTTTTCTGTGCCTCAGCAAAGGCCAGTGCAGCTTGATGACAGCCGGGTTGTTAGTTCTGCACATTCAAAAAGCTCAGGTACAGTCTTGATTGCTGCAATAACAACTGAAAGTAAATGCATAGCATTGTATTGTTTTTATTGCTACTTTACCATTCCTGGACTTCAGATCTCTGTGGATTACTTTGACTGGAGCTTCCATGTGTAAATAGTGCATGCCTACACAAAACAAGGAACAGTCTAGTTAGGCAGGCTGAGGGTGGCCACCACTTACTGGCAGTCTTGTTTTTTAGTTCCCATTTCTTGTCCACATTACAGCCTGGCACACATATATGCAGGCCATGCAGATCAGCTGCAGGAGAAGCAAAAGTCCTCATAACCTACTTTGAGTAAAAAGAACTAAGCTAAGCTCAGAACACCTATATGGGTATGTTAATGCTTTTTAACTTCATATTTAATTACTTTCTCTAATGTATTTTCTACACAGGGAAGCTAAGATATGAATGTACTGTTCATTAGTTTACACTAAGTCCTGTGTGGTCACAGAGAGAGCGCAAAGGCTCTGCATTATTCTACAAAGAATGCCAGCATGTTTGCCAAGAACAGCTTCCTTAAATATACCAATTCAAATAAAATGTAAGGATAATTATGCCTTATAGTTACAGTACATCAAAATTATCCTCTTGGGTCTTAGGAGCAAACGAGAAGTATAAAACTAGCTCATAGAAGGCATTTTCACTCCAGAAATTATTTTGGGTTCAGAATAACAAAGAAACATATTGTTGGGGTTTTTTTTGTTTGTTTTTTGTTTTTTTGTCAATTTGAATAAAGAAGTTTAGAAAAATCTTTCCTGACTTCATAGGGGAAGTATCTCCACTTGTACACTTTGCTGTGTAACATAAAAGACATCTCTGGTCTGGTCTTGCTTACCTTTAGCTATGTCAGTTGCCCAGGTCATGATATGATCCATATCCATCTCTTCACTTTTGTTACTATTAATGTAATCAAACAGTGAGCCAGCAGAAGCATACTCTGTTAAAAAAATAAAATAAATGCACATGACATTTAAAAACACTACAGCAAAATTGTATGCCTTGATAGAAGCTCTGCCAGTTCCAGAAAGCAGCTTAATGACAAAGCATTTTGGTTCAGCAACTAACACTATCAGTAACATAATAGGAGAGTGATAGTCTGTTCTGACTGTCCCAACACAGATATAACCTACTGCTAAGGGAAAAGAAACGTGAAATCACCTATAACGACAGGCTTTAAAATGAAAAGGCATTAGAAAGCTCTGGTATAAAGAGAGCTGAGGCAAGGTAGTTCCAATTCCAGAGTAAAAGGTTCTGGCGATTTTCTTTTTTAAGATTTATGAGGGTCATTTCTGTACAGAGGGAGAACTCTGTAAAAATGGTAACATGTCACTGAACACTTCTGTCTACTTGTGACTTTACAGCCTGCATGCAAATGGAAGCACGTCTTCACTGCTTTACATTCTCTCAGGCCAGGACAAGTCAGCACAGCAAATGCAGCCAGATGTTTTCTTATGCTCTTGCTCAGCACCAACAGTCATTTTTCTTAACTTTTTCCACCTACACAAACCCACAGCAGGATCCTGCAGGCAGAAGAAAAGGTTTTTTCTGCCCGTCAGTGTTTGCAAGTGGGACAGACAGAACCCGGTCTGACTTCCAGAGCTCACAGAGGTATGAGCTGGAATACCAAGCTCATTACAGCTAGACATGTTCAATTGGGAAACTGGAAACAACTGAAACCCCCACAGCACTACTTTCATATAACTTGAAATTCTTCCATAGATAAACAGTGAAGCTGCCTCTCCCAATCACAAGGGCAGTTAAGAGACGAGACTAGTGGTACTAGATCCTTACTACTGCTCCTAAAGAAAGAGGACAGATCCCAGTGGTAAGTACTACTCTGCATTTAAATTATGTCCCATAACAAAAGACAATTATTTTATATTTTATATAGTGAAATCAAGCATCAAATGTATGGTATTCTGTTAAGAAGAAAAGGTTTACAAGTAGACAGTGAAATTCATTTTTCTATCACTCCATGCAGGAGCAGAGAAGATCAAACCACTTACTCATCAAAAAACAAACAAACAAATAAAACAGGAAAGAAGGTAGGAACTAAAAGTCTAACACTGAAGCAAAGTGGGGCAAATTTCCATGAGCAGCAGGTCATGAGGCAAACCAGCTGGTTTTCAATCAAAATGCTTCATTTCTATCATTTCAAAGCAGTAACAAAATAATTCTCCTTTTAGACTACATAAATATATCCAAAATGTCATTCATAATAATATCAATCAAAGAATGATACATCGTAGGCTAAATACATAAAAAGTAAATACTGCTTTTAATCAGTGAAATCAAAACCACTAGGAGATTACTTTGTGGCTCAAGGCACAATCTGCAGCTTAGAATATGGTACATCATATGAAAAGATTCTATTGCTAAATGAAAAGAAAGAGGGAATAAATAGGAAGTCCCTTGAAAGTAAATGCTCTAGTTGCAAGTTAGTTTTGGTTCATTGCTGCAGGACCTCCTGCTGCAAGGAGGCTCTGCAGGAGACAGGCATGTTGCTTCTGATGTCACGAAAGAAGACTAAGCTGCTGACCTGCACATTTCCTCAATTAAAACATCAGCTTTTTTTACCCATGATGTCATCATGTGTCTTATAAATGGATTCTTCAGGAATAGTCTGGCTGCATGCTTTGCATGCCTTTACAATGCATAATTTGATCCGCCAGAGTCAGGGATAACTGAGATCTCTAAGCCCTTTGCTGTTCTGCACGAACAGAGGCAAGCAATCTTCAAGCAACATAGCTTGATTTTCTAGTACCTCTCCTACCTATATATTGTGCGACAGGATTTTACTAGGAGGTTATGGATTTGGAAATTACATTGTCGGGATAATTTTTTCCAGTGATAGAACAGAGGTATTTGCTTTAGAAAGAAATGCTATGAACACAGCAATGGACTCACCCTGTGACCGACAGGGATACACCATACGCATCTGCACAAACAGGACACGCAAGCTCCAAAACTCTTTTGGGAGAAGGCAGCAGTGATCAAAACCTACAGCTGAAAGCTACACCCTGAGACTGCTGTTGGCAGTCTGCAACATCTACAGTGATGTGACTCACATTAGCAGCTCAATGGGCTCAACAATCATTTGTAGCACTGATACAAAAGCTGCTCCAAAAATGCTTCAACTATGTTGGCCCTCAATGTCAGAGGCAGATGTTTGTGTTAGGGGCTGTACTTTCCCGACAGCATTCCATTATACTGTGTTGCCACGTGGTAGATGGCAGCAGAGGGGCAGTCTGACAAAATGGCCTTTAATGTGAGAGCAAAAGTGCGTTAACGAATTTCTGTATATGGAAAAAAATGGCACCCACTGACATTCATAGACACATGCTGAACTTTTACGGAGAACAAATGGTGGATGTGAGCACAGTGAGGTGGTGGGTGGTACCTTTCAACAGTGGTGACAGAGAAGCCATGTTCCAGACACAGATTTTATGAGCATGGCACGCAGGCTCTTGTTCATAGCAGGCAAAAATGCATAGCTAGCAACGGTGACTGTACTGAAAAATAGTGTTTTGTATGTGAGAATTTACTCCATCAATTATTTGCTATTCTGTTCTTTCCATCTGTTGTAGAAGCTATTCTGTTCTTTCCATCTGTTGTAGAAGTTTCCATGGAAATAAAAAGGAGGAATTACTTTTGGAGTGACCTACATATATCCCCCATAGAGGAGGCATGTTTTAACTGCAGGTGTAGCTTTTCTCATTTGTACAGAGCATTCTCAGAGAACAATCTGACAATCCCATATAAGATGTTATGTACAGCCAATACTCAGTACATGCCAATGCTTGTCTGAATGCCTTCATCTCCATCATTCTGAAGAATCGTTAAGTTCTTGGGATTTTTTTCTTGTTTGGGTTTTTCCCTGTCAAGACATGGTGACTAAACATAGGATTAAGATTGCAGCACTGAGAACTACCCAGAAGATCACAGAGTAAAAACATTTCTAAAAGATATGTCAAGCACAATTAGCACTTTTCAAAGTAGCCGTTCTCTCATTTGAAAACAGCTGGGGAAATCAAGCCTTGCTTGCCTTCCAGCCCAAGGAATCCAGAAACTCCAATCTCCCTAGAAGTCGCAGAGAAAAGCCAATGCCATTTATTTATTTATTTTTTCTTTAGCCAAAATAGATTCAGAACTCCTCCACTAACAAAGAAGTAGGACCACAGAATAGTCTCCTTCTCACAGATGGTTAAGAGTCCCCATTCCCAATAACATACTGAACTACTTCAGCTGTTCTCTGTCCAGTGATCAGAAAGCATGTTGAATGACCTTCTCCAAACACTGACCTTTGGTGTGAGCAAACTGAGGACTTTCTGATCCAGACATCATTCTGGATGATCTGGTGATCACACATTTTTAGTCCGCTCTCTAGTTTGCACTTATTACTTGGCATTATAAATTTTATCACTTGATTTATTATTATTTTTATTGCATAAAGAAGGTATTTAATTTCCTGTCTGATATCAGCAGTCCATACTCTGCGCAGTATACACTATGATCATCCTTCATGCATCTCTGGAGTATTGGTAGTACTGGTTTCACACTGCACCCTCCAATAGGCAGTAAAGCAGTCATGCATCTCGGAAGTGCTACTGCAGGATTACACTGCCATCTATGGTGTTAACAGAAGTTCTAAGAGATGGATAGAAGTGAGTTTCCACAGGTTTTGTGCACCTTCAGAAGGATTTCTATGGCTGATTAGAAGCTGTGTTTTTTCCACCACACGATCTGGGGTGGATCCTCTCCAGCAGAAGCCCCTGGAGACACTTTACACTAAAATGAAACACTGGCTAGGGCAGCATTTGCAAAGGCTGACATGCAGAAGATATTGCCTACAGTTCGGAGATACCTAAACACATGAAGACTTGGTTCTGGATATCTTCATATACGCCCAGCAGGTGCCAGATCACAACTATACCCACTTTTTAACCTTTGGTAGAGGGTGCATTTTTCTAGCAACAGCATCAACTCTACTTCTGATGCCATCCAATAAATAGAACCATAGCGCCAAATGTTGTTGACTCTTTCAAGGCCAGTAAAATACTGAAATTGGGCGTACTTAAAACAACAGAGCATTACAGAATCATAATGAAAACCAAATAAAAATCCTTACCTGTAACTATGCCATAATTTGGAGGTTCAATGACAGCTCCATAGAACTGAATGATGTTTTTGTGACTGAGCACACTGAGTATTTCTGCCTGTTGAAAACAAAATAGGCAGACAATTAAGAATGGTGCATTTACTATAGATTCCAGAGGATATACACAAATACTAAACATATATACACATGCACATACATACACATGTCTAGTAAAAACTATCCACAGATGGGTGGTACTTTGAAACCTCATGAATGAGTTTGGTAGATGAATGCTTAGCATGTTTGGAAAAAAAGACTGTACTTTTCCTTCACGATCAAGGCGTAGAATCTAGGTCTCTAGAAAAAACTGAAGGCCCCAGAAAATGCTGTTCAAAGAAAGATCTGAGATTTTTGTCAGGGATGTAGAAGTTTAACCCAAAAATTGTGTTTGTGCACAGAGCACTGTGGGATCAGTGAACCCAGAGCTTCAGACAGCTAAGAGCATACTGTGCACCATACAGCTCAATCTTTTGTTTACTGGAGACATGGAGCTTGCTACACATGCATTGCAGGTCCAATCAAATATGCACAGCAAGCATGCTTGAGATTGTCAAATAGCCACCAGTGCAATTGAAACTGCTTTTGAGAGCAGGCTGAAGATGTTTAGAAATTCTGGATAAATATACAGAACCGTTGAATTCCACTTGAAGAATGTTTTTAGGTTTGACAAAGACTGACGGAGATGGAAAACGTATCCACAGCAATTGAAACACATAGTCCATCTGACTTTTTGAGGGAAAAGAACAGATATTTCCTTTGAGATCTCACAACGGTTTTGCCTTCACAGTATATTAAAATAAACACTCAAAAGGTTTTGGAAACACATTTTTAAATAAATATATGTATTATGCAAATACAGATAGATTGGAATATTACTTGCTAACAATTTGAGATGACGCCAACCTCTTACTCAGCCACGTGCATTTTAGAAGAAAAAAGTTACTGTTAGTTATTCTGAACTCAGGAAGTATCCCTTCTGCCAGAGCCCTTCTCAGACTCCTAGACTGGCTGTAAGAATGTTGCTGTTTATCTGCAGGTGAGCCTCCTCAAATCTGCTCAGAAAGCTGCCAATTATGCTACTTTGTGACGTTCACTTTGTGTAGATTTGCGCAGGACTAACAGCCTTGAAGCAGTAAACTTATGTTGCACTACCTAGTGCTACTGTAATAAATATAAAGACACTGCAAAAAGAAACATTATTTTTTACCTAAGCTTTACAGCTGGCACAGCAATACACGGTAAGTAAATGACTACAGATAAAAGCTTCAGAGGGTTCAAGTATTTTTAGTTGTTTAACACTGTTTAAAGCCTTTTCTGAGTAACTGCAACAGGTTTGAATTCATACCTTCAGCTAATGAACATTTATGCATACTCAATTAAATCTCAAACTAAAGCTTTGAACTTGGGTTGCACTAGCTCTTCTGGCTGCCCCACCTGCTAAAGCAAGTGAAATGGTGATAATATGAGGCAAGAGATTTCTCACAGTATCAGAAAAGTCATTTTCAAAACACATGCTGTTTTCAGCAAATCATACAGTAGGCCACGGGACACAATTCATCCACATGGCCACAGAAGAACAGAACAGGCAGCTGCCTAAGCAAACATGATAATCCTCGCCTGCAGATGAACACTCCCACAGGCAATGACAGGACACGAACAGGGAGCTGTAGGGTCAGCCAGGGCTCTGGCTACAGAAGCTCTGCCTCCAAGCTACCAAACTTTCTGAGCAGCTGATCTCTGCAGCAGTGGCAATGCCTATTTTACCAGCTGCGCCCTCCAATCTCTTTGGTAGCATCCTCTGGAATGGAGAGGACAGCCTACTCATTCAGAAAATACTAAATTGGGGAATGCTCTCTAATTCCTAGCAGCATTCCCACTAGATATCTAGGCACACCAGGCCACGAGCATCCATGGACAAGCTATTTATAATGTCTTTTCTTGAATATGTTGGTTAGCAAGAACAGATTAAAACTACCTTCTTGTGTAGTACATAAAATCCATGAATACACTGTGCGCATCACCTGCTGATATTCACATGAGTACCAAAACAAGCTTTTAGAAAATTAAATGACTGGCCCCACATTTAACGATCCCGCAGCATTATTCATTTAGAAGCAGCACAAGACAAATCTTTTGGAGCAGGATCACATCACCGCATGTTGAGTACATGCAAGGAGGTGCCAGACCCCATGGCCATGTGTTGCCTGGCGACAGCCTGCTGGGCCTCCAAAGGCCTCACTGGAGCCATAGGGCAGCAGGAGGGGCTGCACTGCTCTTATTACTTGAAGATTCAGAAATAACTATTTCCTAAAATTGTTTTATTTGCGGCATACTGCACACTAGGGACACATTCTAGGAGTTTGAAGAAATGCTGTGTCGATTGTGGCTATTATAATCATTTTAAAAATGGTGTTCATATTCTAAACTGGGATTTAACAGATGCCAAAACAAGTTTCCATTTAAGTATGAAGAAAAGCACCTGCTAATTCCACACAGATAACTCAAATTAAGAATCGGAGGAAGAAAAATTGCCAACTCTTTCTAAGGACCATTACTTTTAAAATAAATCCTTGCTAAACACTTTTAATCATTCTAGACTATTCCTTTCATGTTCTGTTCTTTTCAGTTGCTGTAGATCAGCTGTGAAATATATTAGGCAATTTAAGGACGCTTTCTCCTTGCAGTGAGAACCAGATGCAAGTCAATTCACATCTTTGAAGCTTTTGTACTTTTTGAGAAGAAGGCACCATATTTCAATGAAAGACTGTAACCTTCACATAGCAAATTACAAAGTACTGGTTAAAGACTGGTATTTCAAAGGCACTTAGAAGAATATTTAGAATAACCTTTAAGCATCAGACTCATACTTAAATTCTAAATGCCTCGAAGAAAATCCTGCCATGAATTCATCAATCTGGAGGACTTTAACAAATGCAGCCCTCACTGGCTTAGGTATCACACACCCATTTCCATTGGCAAAGCTGTTACCTATCTTAATACAACCTAGGTGAGCAACAGTTCCCTTTCTAAACCCACCCTGATGACAAGTAACAAGATTTTAGTTACTTCATTATATTACTTCTTGGTGTGAAAGAATCTGATTTCTTTAAACTTTGGATTGAAATAAAACTATGGGAGATTAAGTTGCAGGAAAAGCAGGGCCCAAGCATGCCAATACAAACTTCTCAGACTTCTTCCAAGCATACAAACTGTCTGCAACATAACTGAATATTGTTCTCAGTCTCACGATAAAGTTAGTTACAGTCTGGTACTGATCAATAAACCACGTTAAAACCACCTGCCTTGTATTTACACCATGAGTACAGGTGAAATTATATGCCCCTCCTTAGTGCTGCTGACTGACTTCCTTTATGACCAACCTGATGTCACTTCTTGAAGGCAGAGGGGTTCAAGGGTCTAAACAAACCTAATCCACTATTTATAAAATTCAACCTCTATCAAGAAAGTCAAGGTCAGAGGAAATGACACTAAGAACGTTCTAAATGAATACTAACCTACTGGCTCGTGTAGCACTGCAGTAAATCAAACCCACCCAGTTATTCATAAAAACCTACAGTATAAGTAGGAACTAAGATGAACTCTCAGCGTACAAACTAATTGTGTCCTATGAACCACAGTCTGGATTAAGCACTGCAGTGCTTAAGGGATAATTTATTTTTATGCCTGTTAAATCTCTGCTTATTGAAGTATGTGAAAGTGTCAATTACCTCATCTATGGCTGACATGCCACTACAGCTGTCTCAAGACCTGCTAGTACTGCTCTCACCTTTCCAGTACAAATAGCCACACGAATACTTGCAACTTCAGTGCCTTCAGCAGGTAAAACTACAATGCTGACAAGAACTGCAGAAACTGCAGACAGGACAGCACAGCTCTGACAGCATCTCCAAGGTCACGCTGACTGCAGGTGCAGGCAATGGCCATCCGATGCTGATTTGGCACTACTCCGGAAAAGGCCTTATCGTCAGATCTTTAATTGCAGCCACGTGTGAGAGGATGCAGACCAAGGCACTCTGCATACAGCTGTGTTGTCGCCTGCAGCTCCTTGCACCAGCTGCTCTCATCAGAGCTCCTGGTCCCAATTCAGCTGAAGTTAGCAAAGACCAAACTTCTTGCTCTGCTGGAGTTACTCTGCTCTGCCTTGACATTAGGCTAGAAAGCTGTTAAACTCTCACATTTAGTCAAGACAATTGATTGAGAGCTTGGGCTAGGAACCCATTTCACCAGCACAGATTCATCTGCAAAAGAACATCTGTCAACAATGTTTTCACAGCATCAAAGAACTTTCTTTGTTCAAGTCTGGATAAACTGGTCCCACAGCAACTTAATCAGTGCTTCTTCTGGGTACCTATGGAGTGGCTGACTGGTGAGGACTAAGTATCGCCTGCCTTCCACCCTAGTTCAAACATTGTGGTTTAGGATTAACATGAAAAATAAATGCGAGACCATCAGGGCAGCCAGCAGCCAACCATCTCTGCTGCTAATAAATAAGTTAATTGCACAGCAAGAGGCACCATCGTTCTGTGCAAAATTACAGGGTTAGAAATGGTTAGCCACTCAAGGAATCTGATTAATACAACAATCCTTAAGTGCCTTCTAATATTTATTATTACATTGAGCAATAGTTTGGTTATTTACTTTTCCAAATAAATGTTTGTCACATTTATTAAGAAGGTATTTAGACACTCTTAAGGCAGCTCTGAAAAATTTTCCCAAGTCTTTACCAGTTTAAAGGCTTTGACCTCTGTTGTGTTCTTGGGAGATTTGCAACTTAGACTTTAAAGATGTGAGAGTAGCTAATAAAAGAACATCTGAAAGAGTTGATGCTTCAATAAAATCATTCTATTTACTGATAAACAAATTTAAAAAAAAATAGGATGTTAACACAAATTAATCCTAAACCTTTATTTACAGATCTCTGATGAAAAATACATTCATTCAGTGTACATTAGAGTTGCAACTACCCAGCACATCAGGAACACGTTTCTGTGAAATGACTGATGTATAAAGTATGTGCTGCTGTCCCTTACAAGACCGTTTACCTCTCAGGCAGAAGGGGACCTCTTTCCTCTGTGAAAGCTTTTGTTTTCATAATCAAGGTGAGAACAAAGCATTGAACAGTCCTTTGATAAAAACAGTTGACAATGAGAGTAATCAGCTCAAAAGTTATTGCAATGATGGAGAAGGAGTGATCATTTGACACTCATTTCTCAAGGTAAAGGAGCCCAAAACTATTTTACAGCCACAATACTAAGACAATTAGCATCTAAAGCTACAGCTCAGCTGGAAAACACAAAATAAAATATGCATCTTAGAATCGATTACGATTCTTAGTTACAATTTCTTTTATGCAATGCTGACAAATCATCCAGCCAAAAAATGAATACTTTTCTGCAAGATACTTATGTTTTACATGCTTTAACTTATACATTATACAATCCCACAGAAATACTTCCATCAGGAGCCAGATAACAATTTTTATTACCTCATTCTGTTCTTTCTAAAAAGTGAAACTCAATACAACTCATAATGAGCGTGATACATAAACAGTTTCTGTAACTTAGCTCTTTTGGATAATTATCATGCCACAGTCTTGACAACTATCTACTATTGGTAACAAATGTTCAAATCAAAATTAGCAATAAATAAAGGAATACCTAAAGAATTTCAGAAATACAAAATTCTCAAAAAGAATCATACAGTAGGGCTATTATGCAATTACTACATTTTTGAGCACTAAATAGAAAATCCAAGTAGACACAAACTAAAAATCTAGGAATTTGTCTACTGTTCAGTCTGCTTTCTCATGCAGTTTTCTAAGAAAAAAAATAAGAAAGTTTTGTACTTTGGGACTCCTCAAGAAGAACGTTCTTAATAAGCGAAACAGATTGATAATCCCCTACAAGAATTTTTACTCGATTTATTAAATTGTTACTGATAACAAGAAGGCAAGAGGAAAATTACATCAATGTGGCAGAGCCAAAGAATCCTCAGTGAGATCTTCTAAGCGCAATAAGAGTTATCACATGTTTTGATGAGTGTGGGCACTCTCACAGCACAAATGTGTTATCCCTTATTTCAAAAAGCACTCACATTACTTAAAGCAATTGTTGTGTATTACAGTTGTGTGAGACTGGAGTTTTTTTCATGTTCATTTGTAGGCTCACTTATCCCACTCAAAAGCTACTCCCTACATCTCATTAACAAGAAATTTAAACTCTATCAGCATTTGTTCTTAGAATAGTCATATTTTCAGTGAAATCAGGATATTCTTTTGTAAATCACAGAAAAAGAGGGTGAAATTATGTTTCCAGAGTGATAACACCCGCAATGTTATCAACAGAAGAATTACATTCTCATAAGTACATCTATTATGACATAAAAAACATGTATGTAAAAGCATTTTGACTGAGCAAATATTTGAAAGCATCAAATTTGCATCCAAAAGTCATATCCTACGTTACAAGTCCCAGAAACTAAAAGCAGAAATACAAAGAGAAGTAATACTCATCTTATTGTAACACTCCTGCTTTATATCATCACATAATTTTTATTCTCATTTTTTAAATGCAGTGGCAGAAACCGACAATTTAATACAGCTTGCCCTGACTTAGACTCTGAGGTTGCAGCCTCAGAGGTGGAAAAAAAGAAAAAACACATTACCAAGATATCACAAGTCTCTTAAACCATTACAGCATAACTGCACTGAAGTGATATGGACATAAATTTATTATGTGATACTACAGGTTCATGCAGTCTTATGTAATTTATTTTAAAACATTTCATTTCTACTATGTATTAGAAAATGTACATGAGCCACTTGAAAAGAAATCTGAATTTTATAGTCTTCAGTAACTTCTTACACAAACCTTTGCAGTTTATATCAAATTTGGCAGTTTCAAGGATAATTTGAAGACTACAGCGTTAGAAGTACTACCAAATGAATTTAGATAATGCCCTTCAAAACACAGTAAAATAAAGGTTTGCTCAGTATATGGAAAGCAGGTTGAGCCCCAGAATCAAAGGCAGATTCTTTACCTTGCAATGTGGCACCAGACCCTCTCTCAAGGAAGTCTGATTAAGCTAATTGGAACAGTGTTGACACCACCACACAGCAGCCAATTACAGAATACTCTAAGATCCCATACAGCAGTTATCAAGTTGAAAACTTGCTATCAGTCAGAGAAGAGACAGAGGTTGCAGCATTAAAATAAAATTAAGCAAGTGTGCTGTATGCAGATTATCCTTACAAAAGGCTTAATAAGCTTGAAAACTGCATTTTGAGGTGCAGTTACATTACAATTTACAAAAATAGCACAGAGATCATGAACAAACAACTCATTTCCACGCAGATTTTGACTACAAATTCATGATGCCCCAACATAGCCCACAGGAGCAGCATACAGCTTGAGTTAGCATCAGCATTCAATACTAAGGCACCTGATAAAGTGAGTCTGGCCAAACAAGAAGAGTAGTTTTCACAGTAATTCACAGTCCCTAGAAACTTCTTAAGCTATGTATCTGTAGTGGTCTAAGAGTTTAGAAATGAGCAATAGTGTATTTCATTCAGGCCAATTTACAGTAAAAAAAACTGTCTCTAACTGCAACACAATACTGACAACTGAGTAGAAGTGGACTCACTGGCACCTCTGAAATACCTGAGTGTGCACAGAGCACTTGGTTTTCAGTTTTTCACTTCTCTCAACATCAGGAAATTATGGCATTTACTCTCAAATATTATGTACACAAGCCTGCAACAAACCCCACGAATTTTCTAAAATATTAAGGAATAACGAAATATGAATATTTTCTGGCCTCCTGCACACTTCACCCCAACTCTCATTCCCCTGCCAAAAATGTCATATTTAACATAGCTAATATGCAACATTTCAAGCTTTTCAAACTCAACAAATGGAAAAATATCAGTGGAAATTAGTTACAAGATTGAAGCCACTGTAGATCTCATATACGCCCTGTGGAAATACGTTGTGGTATGACAGTGGTGGGCAAAAACAAACCCCTCTCAAGGAAAATCTGGCAGTACTTAGAAGCATCAGAAGAGAAGGTAGTATCAAAGATATATCTGGATAAAGTTCATATTGATCTAACTAGAGTACTGATTTTCAGCCTGAGATTACAGAGTATTAGTAAGGGATCTGGATGAGACAGATTAGAAGAGCAAGTCTAACCTCTTTTCAGTGTCTTCTGCTGAACAGTTAGCACTAGGACTCCAACAAAGACTGCAACAGCTATCTATAGTCAGAGATCCTGATCCACTTTTCTGAACCAGTTATATTTATACCCAAGTATTTTCTCAAACACAATTGCAAAAATTTTAATTTGACTGAGAAAAAGAATGTCAAGTTCTTGATAAGTACTCACTTCACTCCCATCTTAGTTATTTAAGGCCAACCTACTGTACTTAATGATAGCAATAGTGCTTAGATTTATTGAATCGTAGAGATTGGAAAAGACCTGTAAGATCATCTAGTCCAAATGCCCCCCTGCCGCCAATACTGCCTGTTAAACCATGTTCCTAAGTAACAATCTATCCTTTTCTTAAACAGCTCCAGGGATGATGACTCCTCTGCCTCCTTGGGCAGCCTGTTCTAATACCTTCACCACTTTCTGAGAAGAAATTCCTTCTAATCCAACCAGAACCAGAGCCTCCCTGGTGTAACTTAAGGCCACTCCCTCTTGTCCTATCGCTGTTACCCAGGAAAAGAGGCTGATGCTCACCTCACCACAATCTCCTTTCAGGGAGTTGTAGAGAGCAATAAGATCTCCACTGAGCCTCTTTTACAGATTAAACAATTCCAACTTGATACAGAACCCATTATTGGAACTCTAGTGATTGCTGAAATTCCAGAAAAGTTTCCCTGGACAGAACATGCTGAGCCCACTCTAATGAAAAT
This sequence comes from Cyrtonyx montezumae, assembly GCF_038088225.1. NCBI lineage: Eukaryota > Metazoa > Chordata > Aves > Galliformes > Odontophoridae > Cyrtonyx > Cyrtonyx montezumae. Next base: position 12,180,831 of record NW_027072078.1, on the reverse strand, counting down.
AGCACAAGATATGATACTTCCCCATTACATTTTAACAGGTTTTTCTTTCCAAATGGGCTGAGCTCTGTAGAAGGCTCCTCACCTCAGTTATCACTTAAAAACTATATCCCCTTGGGAACTACAGAAAACCAAAGAATCACATTCAACACAGGGACCACCTGCTTTGAAGACACTAAACTTCCAGCACAGAAATTCTAGCTGTGACCAGCTGACACAAAAAGAAAAAAAGAAAGTAGTCTCTAGTTACAAAGTGTCAGAGGCTCCTTCACAGACAAGAAGCTTGTTCCTGACGCATTTACTTACGCCACAGCTCAAGTTCACGATGTCTGAACAGAATAAACCTCTGCTACAATCTGGATCTCTGACTGCTGTACATTCTTTGAATGCATTATTGGAACAATGGATATCAGCGGTTTTATCTGCAACTGCACACATTTCTCACATATGAAAGTCTTCCCTGTGACTCTGCTTCCAATTTTGGTTTTACAACATAAAAGCAACAAAACAACTTTGTTCCTGAGCAAAGAGGAACAAACAGCCTCTGCAACTTTCCAAGTTGTCTTCCTCTACTTCAGCAGTAAGCATCCCACCTCAGGTACAGAGAGATCTCTCTTTCACCTTGATTAGATCAACAACAGCCTCTGGGGGAACACAACACCTAACTCCACAAAAATATCACTCATTCCTTCTCCAAATGAGCAGCACTGCCCTTCAGCCAGCACCTTCCCAGCAAGGAAAAGCCGCAGCCCTCTCTGCAGCTCTCCAGCTATGCCTGCACCCAGACCATGGTGACTACAGACACTATTCCCACAAAACGAAGACTTCAGGACAAATTCTTCAACTGCTTTTCTGAAAAGTCACTCTTCTTTATATAAGATTGAAAATTACATTTTACTTAGAAACTTGGCTCAAATGCTACCCCTACTGGGTAGTGATGGACAAAAAAAATAAAAAATAAAAAATCCTGAAATCTGAAGTTTTTACAATTATGTAAAGTAGATCCATTTTTTATTTCTTGGTACTTCATGCTGCCCTCATGGAATTTCAATCTTTTGCCATTAAGACTAACAAAATTTCAAATAAAATAATGCCCAAAATCAAAACCATAGGGAAAAATTTATAAATTAGGCTTAGTATCGTAAAAGCACATTTATTAATACTGTTGCATATATATTTCTGATGTAGGTTCAATTTTTCCATTCACTCCCTTCGATAAATTCCTTATCTAGACTTCTTTATAGCCACCTGCTTGCAAAGACATGCCATTAAGAACTATTCCATTTCTATTCTCTATACAAAATTTGTTTTCAGAAAATAAACCTTCATTTCTTTTTTTTATTTTATTTTGTTTGTATTTCTATATTACTACAATCTTCAAAATAAAGTGTTTTAAAAGATCTAACCTGAATACTGGCATCTTTGAACTCTGCAGAAACTGAAAATCTAGAAGATTGTACCTTGAAGAGTGACAGTTACTATTTACAGCATTGTTATGGTAAAAATCATAAAACTATAACAAGCATGATCCTGTATAATGTGAAGGCAGTGGCTCTAAGTTTTATATGCAGCAGATGTACAAGGAGCAGTGAAATCACACAACTTTGTGTACTAGCAAAAGATTACAAACTAAGCTGCATGTCTGATTTTCTGGCTGCTCCTCTCTAATTAAACAGTAATGCCCCAAACCCAGAACAAGCAGCTGTACCATAACCTCAATCCATTTCTGCGCTGCAAACCTGACACCAGAAAGAGCAAAACTGAACTATGAGCCAAACTACTAACGTGAAGCCCAAGACCCCTTCCAGTATCTTTGTGATGGCTTGATGGATGAGAGCACATGCAAACCAGACAAATTTCCTCTTAAGGGAGTTACGTGGAAGAATCACAGCATCACATCTGCCATTGAGTTTCACTCTCCTACACTATGGGTGTACCAAATATTTCTGAGAACTGTTCTAACTTGCATAGACAAACAGACCACAACAGTTGAACGCAAAAACAGCAGTACTGCAGTAATACTCCACTATGTAACCACACATTTCGGCGGTATACGCACAATGGGAAAGAACACCTTGCAACCACAGTCAGCTTTGCCTTTCCTCCATTTGTGAGTTTCTACTTCCAGTAATCTGCTCCTCCAGACTTCATCTGAATTTTTTCTTTCATCATTTTATTAGAAAAAAATCCAGAAATCAGAATTAAATGACGCATACATACCCAATGGGAAATGAAGAATGTTTAAAAAACCAGTGAGAAAATTCAGATAATATTTTCTGATTACAAAACATTTCACTTACACTACTTCCTCTGTCATTCTGCCTTGTGCTTCCTGAGAACCTATAATAAATGAAATAGTAAAGAGGAAGCTGGAATGTGGTATTTCGTGAGCCAATAGGAACTTCAGGACCAGGGTCACACTGTGCATTGTACTAATGAAATCCCATAGGCTGCACTTGAAAAGTCGAAGAGGATGCAACATCCTGCAACTACATACACAAATGCAGCAAAACCAACCTGCATCTCCAAGTAATTGTCCCTCCTGCAGTTCAGCCAGTTTGTCAATGGTTTATTGGCTGGTTCAGCCTGGTTCTGTGACAGCTGGGTAGGGGGACCCACAGACCCATGCCCAGGCAAAGGGGAAAAAGTAAAAGGGAGATGGGCCTAAAAACAAAACAGCAGCAAGAATCCATTCTCAATGTGAGACATTTCTTCCACCTGTCCCCACATGCTTGCTGTTTGGTTTCTGCTCAGAATACCACAAGGACTACAGGCGCAGGGCTCAGGAGCTATGCGATGCTTCACTGGTACAGAGCTCATTCAGGCATGTCTTCAGGGGTAGAAGAATAAAATCAATACACATACCACTGCTTCCCACTTTCCAGCGCCAGAGGTAAACAAAATCTCCTCTGAGGACTACTCTAATTTACAAGTGGAGGGAAATCAAGCCCCCGGGAAGGACATAAGCGAGTATAATTCTCCATTCCCCTTTCAAGGCAAACAAGGCTGGCATAACGTTAAGTATTCTCCTCAGCCAAGAAAACCATGCTGCAGCAAAGCTGATCACGAGACACAGCTCTCCATATAGCAGAGGCAGAGCTCTTCTGAACATGCCATCACCCTGCCAGAGTGCTATACAGCTACAAGAATTTCTCCACCTTTGCAAAATGTGCTGCACACCATACTGGCAACACAACTGCTCTGGTGTTCTAGGACACAGTTCCCTGATTCCAGGAAAAGTTCTCTCTTCTGCACAGAATTGGAGCTCAGGATGGTTACTTCTTACAGAAAAGATGCAGTCTGGGTAGGAAAAAAACACCCAAAGAAACATCTCCTCTTCAAACAGTCAGTGACATCTTGCTATCAGTCTAAGTGTCACTATAAAGAGGGTTTGGCTGATCCTGTGCACACAGAACGCACTCAGAACCCTTCTGGCTTTTCCCCTTCTTGTGTTTGAATTGTTGCAATTTAGAGGGCTGTGAGGCCTCTCTTCAGTGCCAATTTCATCAATTATCTGTCTTTATCAAATCTGGATAAAATTACTGTATTTGACTCTGAGGGGAAAATAGAAGACCATTTAGAAATTACTGTTGAAAAGAGCAAGTATGATGGCATTATTGCAAACCTGGAAAATATAATTTATTAAGATTCACTCACTAGTGACTGCATATCAGGTCTTCAGGGACTGCCCTGTGTTATCAGTTTCAGAGGCTGTTTGGCACTTTCAGTCTTAAATGGATAAGGATTAGATACCTATATTTAGCACTTAGACGACTAACAGTTTTGTGACTAATACTCATAACTTTCACTAAAATCTAACTATGTCTGTAGGTAATAAACCTGTTGGAAAACGAAGGCATTTCCTGTAGGGGAAAAAAAAAAAATTGCACTCCTATTTGCCAAAATTTGGAGTTTTGATACAACCAAGCATTTCCATTGGGTAAATGGTGCATCTAACTTTAGACTACATTTTAAAATTATCATGACATTGCTTCAAGATCTTCATTAATTACACACTTCATTCCCATTGATGCAAAACCACCAAAAAACACCAAAACTGCTCTTCTGAAAAGGAAACATTGATGAACAGATGTTAAGCTTTTAGAAATATCCTGCATGTTTCTCAGTGTAGCCACAATTTAGTTCAGACTAACATACCTTTATCATTTCACAGGTGCAAAAAGAAAGCAGAAGGTGTAACAGCCGTCTGAACAGATCAATCTTTTGCTGAAAGGCTGTACTGAATTCAGCATTTTGACAGGTTGAAGTAAATGGTGGTACCATAATTATACCAAAGTTACAGAGTTCGGATGCCAGTTCTTCAAAGTATGTATCTTAAGATGCATGGCTTCCTTAAAACAAGATGAAATTTAATTCCTCATTCTTTTAAAAGCTGTGTACAGGGATGGATTTTTAATACCCTAATCAGGGTGAAGAAGCCTCAACCAAAAGCTCACAAAAGCACCCCTCTATCCCTTTTCCGTTTTTTCATTTCCACTATTCTGTTGAAAGGGGCATCTCACCAGAGAACCTGAAGAGAGAAACATTTTCAAGTATAAGACTGAAATCCATCAAAACCAGAATTGTGGTCCAAACCCAACCAGCTGTCAAACCCAGAGATATGAATGTATGCTCACTTCTGTCTAATAAAATTTGAATCAAACACTTTGCATCTGATTCTCCATGTGAGCTTTTATGCAAACTTCTAAAGTGCAAGGAATCCTGGGGTGGAAGAGCTATTCTGAGAGATTTCACATAGTTCACGTAATTAGGGAAACCACTTCCTTTGATTGTAAGTGTTCAAAACAGCTGAATTTCTTCTTTCAAAGGAACTCTGTGATTTGGGTCATCTCTTTTACTTGCTCTTTCATGTTTCTCAAGATGAGAGGTGAGACTGTAGAGCACATTATTTAGAAAAAAAAAAGATTCCACTTTTTGTTTTAGGGATTGAACTTGGACTATTCAAAAGGTTGTCATTTGGAAATCTATCTTTCTTTCCCTCCCTCTGTTTCCTTCTTTTTCTGATAAGCTCTTCAGTGGCTCCAGTGAACATAGTCCAAAATGCCAATTTAAACCTAAGGGAAAACTGAAATGTGGTACATAAAGAAAAAGGGACTCTCATTTTCCTTTGTACTGTTGTGGCCGAATATGTAATTATAGAGAAGCTCTAGCTGCAGGATCTCTGTCCTCATGTCACGTTTACTTTTTTAATGGTTCTAAACACTGACCAAGCAAAAAGGCAGAAATACAGATTTTAAAAGACAAACAAAGCAACTGCCCTAGCCTTTGAAGGGGTCTGCAGGTTTTTTCTTTCCCAAAAAGGAAACTTGGGTCACCATTTCAAGGCAACGAACATGTCACTCGTGCTAACAGCCGATACCAGTGTTGTTACAGAATCAAGTGTCACTTACCCTGAAAGAATTTATTAAGGCAGGCACCCCGTTAGAGCCATTACTCAATGTTCCTCTCAGTAACAGCCTGGAACAAGCAAGGAATCTCTCCCTTTTTTACTATATACCAGAGAACACAAGAATAAAAAGGCAGGAGGTTTCACACCACACATTTTAAGTTTATTAAGTAACACTGGTATGCTTGTTTACCTTGGGAGGACTGAGCCCTGTCAGTAAGAAATCATAGTCCTCCATCCAGAAATACAGCACCAACAGGGAAGTGGTTTGCAATGAGACCAGAACAAAATTAGTTCAACAGCTCTGGATTTTATCCATCTGTTGCTACATACTTTATCCAGCACACACAGATGCACTGCCAAGAAGTCAAAGTAAAAAGTCTCCTCGGTTTAGATTAAAGGTACACAGTTCACTGAAAATAAAACCTGCAGCAACTATTTATAAGCAGCCATCGGCAATAGGATTGTCTCAAGCACACCTAGTGTTACTAAAACAAAGGCTATTATACGATTAGACAAAAAGCAATTTTGCAATGTTTTTGCCCTCTAACTGCACACTGGCACGCATTACATTTCCTTTGCTCTGTGACTCTACAAAGGCAAAGATAATATTGGAAAATGCCAATCACTCACCAGAAGGTGCAGCAATCAGATCATCTTAGCAAGTTTCCAGAAAAACAACCTATGTACATTTCGCCTTCTGCCTCTGCTAGATAAAAATCCATCAAGAACTCCATTCTCCTGTAAAAGCTGATGACTGTACTCTACAAGTGTGATTTCTCCTCACCTTCCAAACGTGAACCCAATATCAGACAACTGCATGTCACCCTCTGTCCACTAACAGCTTTCTTGCCTCTCCTGCAGCAACTCAAAGGCTAGTTTTCAGGTCTTTTGCTTTAAAAAACGACGCTTATTTTTAATATACCTACTAGAAAATCACATGCCCAGCACCCACATTAAAAAAATGCAACCATGGTGTGCATCATGACACGCTTTTTTTTCTGCTTTCCTTACAACTTACAGCCATCATGAGCCTCGGGTTTTGGGAGTCTGGGAGTAGAACACAAACATGGGCACAGGAAGAAGGGAACGGACTTGGCCCACTCCCTTCACAGCGAGGTCCAGCACTGGTACATCCTGTGGGCACAGCTCCCCCAGGCCCCTTAGAGGAGACCAAGGTGGCACAGAAATGGTCACTGTCACTCATGCTACCCACCTTCCCAATGGCTTTCAGAAACAGAAAATAACGCAGAATAATTGCAGACAGGATTTCATCCCAGTACTTCTTCACGTGGGGACCATGAAACACAAAGACAGCACACTGGGCAGTCTAGAGGCAGCTGGACAAGGACAGCAGCTCCTTACCTGCCCTGCTGACCTGATCTCCCTGTATGCTAGTGTGATCAACTGAGTTTGAGAGAAGGGTTAATGCTGGAGCTGTTCCCTGGGCTCCTCAGCAGCTGCCCGCTAACATAAACAGGCTGCAGCTCTCCCTCACACTGTTTATACTGTCCCCTTAAAAAGGAAACTTTCTCTATCAGCACCTTAATAAGTGGCAATAGGTAAGCATGCAATAAACTTCACTGGCAGAGGTGCATCATTTACTAGATTGATTTTGATGCTTCATATAAAGTTAGGACCTATATGGTTTTCAACTTTGTTTTAAAAGAAACCTTGTGCCCTAGCCCCTCATGCAACTCATATTCACCCACGGAAAAATTAAAGATTAAAAAAAAATTTAAAAAAACAAGGCAAGAAAAGGAGGGCAAACCTAGTTGTATAAAGATTCTTTGTGCCCTCTTGGAAGAATAAAATCCAACAGTTCAGAACACCACTGCTCCAATGCACACAGCAGGTATTTTGGGGTACTTCAATCAAGACTATGGCCACTGTGTTCAGTTTTGAGTTCCAAAGAGTGGGAATGGGCAGCTAGCTCCACAGTGCAAGACTCAGCACAGCTCTGAACTGCATGTCATCAACCACATGCCTGCAAGCAGCCAGACAGAAAAGTGACAGATTTGTAAAATACTTCTACACACCTCAGCAGCAACTTTGGTATCATCAGGAACAGTAACTTGTCATTCCATATGCTGCAATGCACATGGCTTATTTAATGAGAGCTCCCAGGGACTGCAACACCAATGGACTCCAGCACTGGTCACAGACACTTGACTATCACCTGTCTTCCAAACACACAAGCATTTGCCATAAAATTATTAATAGATGTCACTTGTAGGGCGATGTAATTATCTTAACTTTATTTAAGAAAATAAGAGCTAGACAAATGTAGAGATAAGACTAGCCCAAACTAACTCTCAATTGTTTGAGTCAAGTTAGCAATGAGCCTACAACAGCACACTGAGAGAAAAGGAGCTTTTCTACATCTGTGAGATTCCTACAGTGACACTTCAGTACAACTTCAGCATCCCAAAATACCACTCTGCAGTTGTTGTTCACTTCAACAGAAGTGCAGGGTCAGTGAATGTCGTGGGAGGGGACACAAAAGAGCACCAATTTGATGTCAAAGGTTACTGGCATGGAGAAATAAGCAGCACAACCTCTCCTCCAAATAGTAAATAATAACTAAGCCCGTGTAAAATTGAGACAGAAAAGGAGAAACGTATCTAGAGGAAAGCAAACAAACCAGCCTTAAGTATCCACAGGCAATACCAGAAGTAACAAAACTTTGCAGAAGAATAATTTTTAAGACAATGTGTAATATAATTAAATTGATTTCAAATTGGAAGAATATTTAAGAATACCAAGACAGGCTGGATGTTGTGGGTAGCAAAAACAAAAAGGAAGACTGCAATTCAAATAGCCAACAGAAACACATTTTCTCCCTCACAGAAGCACTATTTCTCAACAATTCGTAGGAAACTGGTGTTGACACTTGCCAGCAGACGTCACACTTTCTGAAAAAGCAAATGTAAAGACATTTTACCAAATTGAAAGGGTCCTGAACCTCACAGAGATACTCCTCGATGACATGCGTGCATTAATATGAACTATGAAAACTGCCTGCATATGCCTGGTCAACAGCACACACAAAGTACCTTTGCTTCATTCTGATAAAGCTCAGCATAATTCAAGAGAAGAGAAAGGAAGCAACACAAAAAATCAAGTGCATCTTTATTTATTTAGCTGTTCATCACGTTTGTGAAGTTACTGTTCACAGATGCCTCATCAACAGAAGAAAATGTACATTGAACCCTTTTCAATTTCAGTACAAAATCTGGTACTTTAGCTGATTAAAAACAAGATAGAATAACTTCTTACATATGTCTATAGCAATATTCACCAGCACTTGCAAAAGTGCTCTTCATTTATTGCAAGCTAAGATGACAACACTGACAGTCACTGCGTCTCAAGTGAACCAAAATAACTTCTGAAAACACTGGGTGCCAGTCTGAGTCCTCCATGCCAGTTTCATTGAAGTTGATGTCTAAATCAAATTAAGCCATAATTGGCTCAATTTAAAAGAACCATGTATACACAGCCATCAAGAAGCTCAAATTAAGCTGGTCAAAAAAATCTCACTAAGCCACACAGATTGTACAACAAACACTCATTATTCACATGAACTAACTTGGAAAGATGTTACTCATCTAATGAAAATCTTGCCATAGTATGTTTAAACACCCAAATAAATAAAAAAATAATAATAATCAGTACAATAAAATGTATCAAAATAGAGACCAGTAGGTTTCTGTGCCTGGATACCTACGACTCTGTGACCATTTGGATACATTCCTGGATATGGAATTTCTTGGATACAGGGATGTACTGGAATGAAGTCTATCTTTAAAACAGACAAAATGAAAGCCATGTCAGTTCCTCCCAGGGGAAAAGACGTATCTGGTAATGTTGAATCATTTTTTCATTAGACTGGTATCTCCCAAATACCAGCAGGGTTTTGAATTCATTTTGGTTTCAACACATATTCTGCTTGATACTCAACAACAGTCATACCCAAAGCACCCACTAAGAAAATCTCTTAATGCACTGACTTCCTTGAGATCTGAGAATGTGACTTTCCTTTACAGAATAAAATTGTCCAGAAAATCTCTTTTGAATGAAGGCCAAGAGAAGGGTAAAGCCAAAAACAGACACAGTCAGAGATGTTTTGCAGAAGTCTGTCCTATTCACAGTGGTTTATTTTGCGAGATACAGAATATAACGCAGTCAGAGCACCTGAGCCCATCTTCACAACTGCAAGGGGATTGAACATCCTTGTGATATCCTTCTGGGAATACCTTACAACCAAGAGAAGGGCTCTAAGCCATCTCCTTTAACAAAATATATAAAAACAAACAAACAAACAAACAACAACAAACCCTACAGAATAACCACAGTGTTAAAAAAAGACCAATTTAAGACCTACCTTCTATATAGTAAGTACAGCTGAAAAGAAATAAATCTGTCAACAAAATACAGCAGCATTCCTTTAGATAAATACAGGGCTGGAAATGTTCCCATGAGATCCTTAGTATGGGGATACTGGGTTTTAAAAGAACAAACAAACAATAAATTGTGAACTCCGTAATTTTCCAGTATAGGTGCAAATCTCTGGGAAATTTAACTCCTGTCCTTCAAGAAAATACTCTGGGTCACCTTTCACAGCTTGTTAGCAATGATATGTGCAGGCAGGGAGCACAGGTTGGAAGCACTGGGTTTGCTGTCCTCTCAAGATGTTCTCTGGAATCACTTTACAAACTGACCAATTCAGAAATGAAAGGGCTAAGGGGAGTGGAAACTCCTGGAAAGAGCCAATAAAATGATAAAAAAGCACCAATATTGGCCTTCATTACAGCTAGATTCCAGAAAGAAGTCATCATTCAAGACTGGCACCCAAGCACCCTTAATAGCTATAAACTGCAAGCAAAAACATCTACTATTTTTAGTTTTGTCTGGGCTACGTATCAATTTCAGTTTGGTTTGATTTGTTTTGCTCTATTTTACTCTGTTGTTTTTCTCTTGTTACTCCTGAAAGCCATTCCCAGTCCTTACTCTTATGACCCACATTAAAATTACCACATACTCTGTTATGAGTACAAACATGAGTGAGGTAAGGCCAGCAACACGCTGATGATTAAACTTAATCCACTCAGTTTGAAAGTTACAGGCACAACCAATGTCTTCTGGACGATCCCTTCCAAAAGTGGATCATAAAACAATAACAAGGAACCAGCTGCACTATTTTCCATATGAAAAGTTTTATAGAGTAGTTGAAAAGATCCCCTAAAGCTTATTGTACAAGTGCATTACACGTGAGAAAATCAAACAAGATACCAGCCAAACTTCCAACCATACAGCACCAAAACCAGCAAAAACATGTTTTTAATCTCAAGCCTCATAAAATCCAGTTACATTGCACAGACATGACTGAACAAGGCATGCGCTGTTAATCGGACCCAGTTAACATGTTTTCTGCACGAGTGGCTGTTAGTTCAGCAGCAGCACTTTCCAGTAAGATCTCAATTGTGTTTTACTGGTGTACCCACCTCCCCCCCACAGCTTGTCAAGGCCACTGCCAGCACTGGGAAGGGCTCCGAGAACAGCCACACTGCACAGAACTCAGCAAATCTATACACAAGTGATGCCCCTTCAAAAGCAGAAGTAAGCAAACCAGAAGCAACACTATGCTCAACGACAGCACAGAGTTCACGGGCCATTGGGCATTCCTGGAGAGCAAACATATTATAATTAAGTGCAAGTTTCAGGTAAAACTCCAGTAGCAGCAAAGCTTACAGTGAAGAAGCACACTCCTGATCAGCAGAGGCATTTCTTCTTGTCCTGTATGCATCATAAACATCATGCTGGTACTTTGACTTCCCATAAAACAATCCACTCAAAACCAAATGCTACCAGAGTGCTCATACAGACAGTAAAACTGCAGTTTAGGTTTGTTTTTGCTGTTACTTAATCACACTTAAGGTTTGCTTAATTGCCAAGTTCTACCCCAAGTTTTGGGCATGATACTCCAATCAAGGCCTTGCAGATGGCTGCTCTCTCCATGCACCTATTTATTTGTACTCATTCATAGGAACACGCACCACTTCCTGCGCAGTATGATTTTACTACCTGTTCATAAAGAGGTAATGCCTTGCAGAGCACTTTCCACATTTTAAAGACTTTTGAAGATATCTGACTGAACTACATTCTTTGAAGCATTTGAGAGATCTTCTGAGAACATGTTTTAGTGCAAGATGCTGCTATATACTGGAATAAAAAATGCTTTGTTTTACAAGTTGGAACTTACTAGTCACTTGGCTAATGCAAAGCTTTCAAGACATTTACTGGTTTAGATGGGTTTGTTTAATAAAATGAAGCACAGATACAACATATTTGCAGAATGACACCACCACTCTATTGACTTGGCTTGTGCCCCTCGGACTCTGCAAGCATGAAATTCCTCTGAGCAAGCTTTTCCCAACTCTGCTCTGTTTCTCTTTATTCAGTTGTTATGGATTATTGGCAGTAGTTAAGAGAAATAAAAAACAATCAGTCACAGAGTTAAAAAGGATATTTCCTTTCAAAGAAGTCAGAAAGGGCAACAATTAATTTTCTGGACTAAGTGCAAGCTTTCCAAACATCTACATACAGTTAGAGTTATTTTCCTACTGCTATCACAAGAGTCATCGTCTCACCATGACTTTCACACAATGAAGTCACAGACCTTCAATATTGTCATAACTACAGATAAACATACTACAGACAAACACTGCATACTACATATGTAAACAGACAGACAGCCATTAAGGTCAGAAAAGACTTTTAGACCACCAAGGCTGGCCTCCAGCATTTCACAGGGCAGGATACCTCATCGAGCTCTCTTCTGCTGAGCTCGACAACCTGACACAAGCAGTTGTCCAAACAGACATCTCATCTCAATGCAAAGGCATGAAGAGATGGGAAGGATTCTCCAACTCTGTTTCTTTCCTCTGTAGTCTGTTCCAAGCGTTACTCATCCTCACTCCTTATAATTTGTGCTTTATTTCCCATTCTAATTTGTTTGGCTTCAGATCCCAACCTTTAGTTCTTATAATAGCTTTTTACACTAGATTAAATGAGCCCAGCATTCTCTAAGTATGAAAATGCAATTGTTGTAAGCAAGCACTGTTTGTTTGTTTTTTTAATTTATTTAATTCTATAATGTTTTCAACAGACTGATTCTCACAAAGCTTTCTAGACATATTCAAGGTATCACCAGTTGCCTGTATGCTGCCTCTCCTGAGAACTTTCAAGAGAATGAGCCCACACCAGCTGCTTCCAACTACAGCTCAGCTGTTTAAGTTGGAAGTGGTGAACAGTCTGCAGGAAAACACACAGATTTTCTCCTTGAAGGCACTTGCCTCCTTCTGTCAACACTCCTGTCATGTCCCCCATACACACCCTTGCACCCCTATACTTTCCACTCTTCGTATACTGCAATTTTCCAGGGCTGCCTCTCCAGTTTGTCAGCATTCCTGAAGGAACAACACAGCCAGAACTGCTTAATATCTTCTCCCCAGCACCATTTACCCAGACAAAAACCAGTTCTGAAGAACAAGACTTGATCTTCATTATATACACAAGGGCATTAACTTTACTTGTAACAACACCATGAAAAAGGTGCAGGTCTTCATTAATGTCTAAACAAATCCTCAAATTATACTAAATTCTTTCCAGCATACAGTTTCCTTTTGACAATTTGTATCCCTCACTACAAGTTGAACTTCGCATTTGGATGTTACAGAAAGTATGTTACTTGAATGGTTCAACTGTGTCAAGTGACACAAAAGTGATTGTCCTACTTTCTCCATTATTTCCTATTCTGCTATGGTTTATGGCATCACAAGCTACAGTAATATTTTTTTAAAGTAGTCATTCAAAAGTGCTTGTAGCACATAACAGAACACCTAAAAAAGACAAATCTGTTCAATAAAGATGCTTCACTGATCACTACTGAGATCCACCAGTTGGCTGATTTTGAAGTAGAATGTTACTGATGCTGCCTAGCACCAATTTTACTTATCTTTCAATATTTGTTAGTGTCAAAAAGTACACCGAGAAGAGTGCAAATTGATACTGGACCAAATGCATACATCTTTCACCATCATCAACAGGGAAAAAAACCCGAGATTCTTCCACATAATTTTAGACAGTAACTTGCTTAATCATGATCAAACATGCTTATCACACCACTAACCTAACTCAGCTACTGCAACAGGAGGTGAATCCAGGTGTCTGGTTATTTCCTGGGCATGTCATCCTTACAGCCATTTTGCTGTCCTTTAACTTGTAACTGTCTTTCTAAAATGCTCTAACAATATTGTATAAAATGATATCTTGTATAAATGTAAGATGATATCGTGTCTGGTGCTGTCCTTTGCTGCATGGCACAGCCCCAGAGGTGACCTGCACACAGACTGGGGTTCTGCAAGGATGGCAGGCACCGTGTCTCTGCTGGGGCCGTGCAGAGCTAAGGGTCAAGAGGATTTCCAGGTAAACCTCTTACAGGCAGCTAAGCTGCAGTAAGCAGTCATTCTGCCTTTTCCCACAGAATTGCTAAAGGACCCGTCTGTCTTCCCAGGCCCACAGGAAGCCGGTGGAGAAGGTGACTAGTGTGCTGGTTAGCCTTAAACCACACTGCAAGACAAGCGCAGCTGTGGGCAGCTTGGAGCCCACAGAGCTGCAGGGGAGCTCCTGCAGTAGTAGGGCAGAAGCAATGCCTTGCTGCCCACAGTGAATGTACAGTGCTTGTGACCACATGTAAGGAGAAACCCAACGTAGGCGGAGACAGAGAACACTACATACTCCCACCCAACAACACGGCCAGCGTCATCAAATGGGAATTACTGGCTCCATGGATGCAGTTTTCCTCCTCTGGGTCATGACAGAGAGGAGCTGCTGCACCAGGTAAAGGGGGGCAGCAAAGAAACAGCAAGACAAGAATGCCTTAAATCAGAGACAATCACAGAAGGCACTTATGTTCATGTTTCCACAGCAAAAAAAATAGAAGTAAGCTCTTACCTCTTTTTCTATTTTGAGCAGCTTCTTCACAGCCACCTCCTTGTCCTGAGAAATCCATCGGGCTCGATAGACACTCCCAAAACTCCCTCCACCGCAGTTTTCAAAAAACTGCAAGTCATCAAATCTAATTTGCACAAATGAAGCACTGGTAGACGACATCTCATAATGACAAAATACACCACAGTGGAACCTGCGAAGAGAAAAGCTGCCATCAATACACGCTCCACAGATTTATGGACATTCCTACCCTGTTCAGACACCTCAAACCGAGAACCTGTTGCGACAAGCACGCCGCAGCAAAAATCTATGGAACATATGAAGAAAAGGCCTAGGAGCTCATCGCCCAACACGCTGTGCAAATGTTTACATTATTTGCACGAGCTATTAGGAACAGCTGGGAGACAGAAGGGACTAAAAATACTCTTCCCGAGCACCTTGGAAGGAGCGTGCAGAAAGCACACTTGTCCCCACGTTGCCAGCACTGAGCTCGCTGGCAAATAGAGCTGTGCTTTCAGCTCCCAGCTCACACAGCAGCTCGGGCACGCTAAGCACACGCGCGGCACACGGCGTGCACGCTGCTGGCCAGGTACGAGCTCCGTGCTGGGCCGCCCAAAAACCCCACCACGACAAATGTCTCCTTCCGAGTGAGTCAGCTCTGTGCACATGTTACAGCGCAGCGCGAGCTCGCAGTAATTTATCTAGGCTACAATATGCGAAATCGTGCAGCATGTGCCAAGACCGGCTTCGGCAGTTTTGAGAGACGATCCATTTTGGCTGCCAGGAGAACAGAACGTCCTTCTCATAGATCTCAAAGCAATAAGTAAGCCTCGCGCCTGCTGCAGCTTTCAAGCAATGTTATCATCCAAGTGAGCGGACAATGTCTAATTTTAGGTTCCTTTTTCACTGGTCATGGATCAGCAAGCTTTAAGGCCTCTGGAGGAGTGTAGAGCGGGAAAGCGTCCTTCAGAATCAGAACCGTGTGGGAGAAACCTGCACCTGCCCGAATCATCACCAAGTTACTGCACAGGCAGGCAAGGAAAGCGAGCATACAGCATCCGATGAAGGAGAGTTGGGTCTGAATAGAGCAAACCAACAGTGGTTTGGTTTTGCTGGTGAAAACCACATCTGCAATTATACCCATCTATCTACTTTGCACCAGAAAGCCCTGCAGGCCAGAAGGTCTTGGGGATAGCACCAGGCTTCATGTGCTGTCTGGGACTGGGAGCTGCGTGTTTCATGTACCGCCTGCTTCTGCCCACCACACAACCAACAGCCCTTCTGCAACACAAACAATGACAACTTTCGCCTCCCGGTTCTCCAGAACTTATGCATAAGTTGATTAACTATTTGAGGTATCATTTGATCATAAATGCGCCACTCCGTCTAAACAAGCCATGAAAATACTCTGATTTTTTTCCATATTGTATACTACAGCATACAGCCTTTTCTGGAACTGTCTGGTGTGCAGTAAATCTCCCCACTAGCCACAAGGCTGAAGGCTGCAGCTCCTGGGCTGTGACATGGTGCCAGCAGGAGGCCTGGTGCTGGCTGCAGCAGTCCCTGCAGCGGGAAATGAAGGCTGCTCTTCCAATATCTGTCAGCTCCTCTGCCGGTACAAGTGCCTGGACACTTCTGCTGACCTTTCATTCTTGTTTTAACCTTGCTGCATTGTCATTTGATTTCCTTTCGTCTCCTGTGTTCCTATGGAAAATCAGGGTCATCTTCTGCACTACCCAGGACACACTTTCTATGAAGGAAAGCTCAAGGGGAAGGAAATTGGTCACCCCCACAAATCAGGAGAATAACAAAGGCAACTCTGACTTATGGCTTCTTTGTCAGCACTGTTTAATTACCTGCTTCTCAGAAACAAAAGTTCATTTGTCATTTCTAATTCAGCCATGCCCCCACACCAACACGGTACACGTCTCAGCAAATATAACAGGTGAACTTCCCATTCTGAACAATTTATGGCATGGCCCTGCAGATGCTTATGCAGGTGGGTAACTAGGGAACAGCCTTGTTAATGACAGCAGAATTATTCAGAAGGGTAATACCACTCACACACTGGCAAAAGCACACACATCACAACGGAACCAAACACTGAACAGCGTGAGCAGCTGATAGCAGATGGTTGTGTTGGAGACAGCAGAAGGAGCAGAAGATCAAGTGAAAGGAATAATGCATCTGGTCTTTACTGTAGGAATTTGAAAACTCTGAAAAGCTGTCAAATTATTTTAAGTTACTCTTCACCCCCCAAAAAAATAAAAACAAGGTATCAATTTAATTAAATGATTTGACTTCTTTAAGTTAGAACAAGCTGTTATTCTAAGATCTCACTGAAGGACAGACCTCAACATTTACTAATATGCAACAACATCCACACCAGGCACTTGACAAACACAAGTGAGCGCCCTTACACATCCTTCCTGCCACTTAAATGTCCTCCAATTCCCAACCCTTTCTGCTACAACAATGTGGTGCCCCATGCACAAGCAGAAGTTACTGTTCATCCTTTTAGCATCTTTTCAGAGTTATTTACAACAGTCAGCTACCAATGCTACAGTCACCAGCATACAATGATTCAATTTAAAGAACAATTTGTGGGTTCTTATTAGACTCTCCCTCATGCTTTTTTCCAGAGAAAGTGGAAGAGTTGAACCTGGGACATTCTTCATTTAGAGATCTGTAATTAATGACAGCCTAATGTAGATACAGTTTTCTTCTAGATGAAAGAACAAACCAGTTTCAATATTAGCCTGTGTTTCTGGATGCAAGGCAGTTAATCCTCAATTAGACAGATCGATCCCCTTGTTATGTTTGAGAAAACAACTGTTTAGAGCAACAACTGCATGTGACAATTACACACACAGTTATTAACTTGTCATCCTGTTCTAAAAGATACTTAATGATCTGAGTTTACACCACTGGTTATGAGAAATATCTGGAATTTCCTTAAACTCCGGATTCTTATTCCTATCCAAAGCAAGTGCATCACTCCACCCACGTGCAGCATGTTTGCAGACCGCAAGTTTCCAGGCCAGGAGAACAGCCCTGCTACTGGCTTCCAGGCATGGGGCTGGCTTCTGGCAGTAAGAATTTTGGGGGAGCGCTGCTTGCATCTCAGAGTACCGAAATAGGAAAAACCCAGCATGGCCACTGGAGCTCCCCTCCCCCCTTGTGCCCCAGGAGGGGCTGAGCAGCAGGGGGATGGCCAGGGAGCAGCACACTGCCTCATTCCTCGTGCAGAGCTGGAGCCCTGCTGTTCATCACCGCTGCTCCCCAGCACTGACAGCTTCCCCTCCATGGACTGTGAGACACAAGCAGCGGGAAGGGAGAGTCCAGCACAAGCTGCACTGTGACTGCAGCTCAGTGCATGTCTGCAGACTTTAAACCGCATCTCACAACTTGTATGCGTACCTGGATGCTTTTGATATTCGACTGCTCCAAAACACACAAAAAAATTCCCCATACCCAAATGCAACCACCACCTTTACATCTATGCAAGGAAACACCCCTGTAATTCACTCTCTCTCTTCAGCGTATGTCTCTTCAAAGTCGGATTGAACACTTCTTTCAGGAAGGCATCCTGCCAACAAATTGCCAATAAAGTAGTAGCACACTACACATGTGCTATCCTAAAATACACAGCAGAATGTGCCAAGTTTCCTTATTTGGCAAAACAGCCCTTTTGCTTCCAGGATCTTTGACCACCCGTTTTTAGATCTCAATCATCCTTTGTATCTACTAGGGCCTGCAGGCCGCAGGCACCAACCTGGGCAGCTGCAGCTTGTTTTGGAGTTAAGGAAAAAGGAAGGGAAAAAAAAGAAAAAAAAAGAAAGAAAAAGAAAAAGAAAAAAAAAAGAAAGGAAAAGGAAAAGGAAAAGGAAAAGGAAAAGGAAAAGGAAAAGGAAAAGGAAAAGGAAAAGGAAAAGGAAAAAAAAGAAATAGGAAAAAGAAAAAGAAAAAGAAAAAGAAAAAGAAAAAGAAAAAGAAAAAGAAAAAGAAAAAGAAAAAGAAAAAGAAAAAGAAAAAGAAAAAGAAAAAGAAAAAGAAAGAAAGAGAAAAAGAAAAAGAAAAAGAGAAAGAGAAAGAAAAAGAGAAAAAAAAAGAGAAAAAAAGAAAAAAGAAAAAGAAAAAAGAATAAAAGAAAGAAAAAAGAAAAGAAAAGGAGCCACAGAAATGCAGAAACAAAAACATCCTGAAGTTACCCGTCACTTAATGTGAGCAGAAAGCAGAGAAGGGGCTGTAGCGATACTGAGCTACAGGAGGCAAAGCAGAAAGAGTTCCTGTAAGTGAGAGATCCTTGAATCGCGTTGGGAACTGCTGATGGCTAGAAGCAAGCAAACTCCAAGCGCACCTCCAATGCATCCAAATCTAAAGACATAACACCGAGAGTCCCTGCACCTCCCAGCCTCCCCTGACCACATCCAGCAGCAGCGTAGGTGCCGGCCCTCGAGGGTTACACAAACAGCAACGAACCGCTCCATCCACCGTCGCGCTCTGCACAAACCAAACTCGTCCCATCCCCTCCTCACCTTTCCCGAGGACTACCGGGCTGGCGGCCGAACCCCGAAGCCGCGGCCCGCTCGCCCGCCGCCGCTGCTGGAGGCTGCGACCGTGCCCCGCGCTTCCGGTTCACGCCGGGGAACCGCCGCCCCCACGCGCTGCGCGGAGACAGCCCGCCGTCTGCGGCCGCTAGGGGGCGCTGCGGGACCCCCGGCCCACGGGGCCGGAGCCGGAGTGAGAGGGGCTGGGGGAGAAGAGGAGGGCCCCGAGAGCGCAAGCCGAGCAGCAAATGGTGGTGCCTCCCTCCTCGCAGGGAGCACGGCCCTCACGTATGGCCGCGCTCTGCTGTTACGGAAGAGCTTTTGCAAGTTGAAGATGAGCTGTCGCGTTGAGAGGAAGTGAGTCAGAAGGCTCGGGGGCAAGCAGGATCTTTCTGCGGAGGTAAAGGCGTCACGTGTTGGATGTGATGTTGCGGGTTTGGTATCAGCGTCGTGCGGGCTGTGATGCCCATCACTGCCCTGTGCAGCACTCCAAGATCTGCCAGCAGTGTCTGTGCTGCTGGAGGACCTCATGGCATCCCCTCATGGCATCCCCTCATGGCATCCCCTCATGGCATCCCCTCATGGCATCCCTTCATGGCATCCCCTCATCATATCCCCTCATCATATCCCCTCATGGCATCCCCTCATCATATCCCCTCATGGCATCCCCTCATCACATCCCATCAATCATATCCCCTAATCATATCCCTCATCCATGGTTGCTTCCCTGTGTCAATACAGGGAAAATCAGCTGTGTTGCACGGTGAATCACGAAGAGGTGTGCAGCCTCACTCTGAATCACACACATTAACTGTACGTCCCTGAGATGTATGGTATCGAGGTGAATCATGGAAGAACTCCTTCGCTTGGCGAATCAAGTACGGTGATTTCATGGACATTAGAAGTTTTTCCCCCACGCATGTTATTCTGCCACAGGGCAGGGAAGGCTGCCAGAAGTTAAAGCAGTAGAACACAGGTGGCTTTGCCTGGGCACCCACCTCAGGCTCTTTCTGTCTGAGCTGTGCCTGTGGCTGTGCCAGTCTCCAGGGAAAGCCAAAGGTGCTGCTTTGTAAAGGAAAGCACAGGTACCGACGGCAAATGGCAGGGAACTCACCCTCTGGCGGAGGAGAGGTGCCGCTCAGTGTCATCAATGCTGTGACTAAGGTGTTTACCCCTCCTGTCTGAGACAATTGCCTGTTAGTCAGATGGCTTCAAAATCTATTTAAATATTAAATCGCTCAATCCATGGGCATCTGCTTCAGACAGCAGCGTGCTTGCATTCAGGGGTCTCCTGCCTCAGGTGTTTTGTCCACGGGGCTGTACAGAATTAGGATATATCATGTCTTCCTGTAGGCCCTGGCTGTAGTAACAAATCAATTACTGCAGCAGAGCATGAGATAAACTATATCAGTCACAGTGGTGGTGAATATTTCCTGCTCCAGGAGTAGGAGTGCAGAGTCTGCGCCAAGAGCTGTGCAAATGAACCCAATGGCACTATCCTATTAGAGGATAGTGAAGCACACAAGCAGGAGCCTGAGCCTATGCCACACCACAGGAGTACTGTCAGACCTAAGCAGTAAAACTATCGTCAAATTTTTGTTTTAATTAAAATAACTAAGTCTTAAGTGTGCTTTTGCCATTTGTATTCTTTATGCTTTCTGGTTAATGAGTGTTCAGGTGTCTTCAAGCTTTTTTCCATTATCATAAGAACTGAAAAATGAACTAGAAAGGAACAGAAATCTAAATTTTAGTTTCATATCAAATATCTCTTCACAACCCATTGCTACACTGGGCGTGCAGCAACATCTCCCACCTCCCAGCATGGAAAATTGAGCTTCGTGCAAGCATCTAGGCGGTTTGAGTCACCCTGGCTGCCAAAAGCAGCCTCCTCTGCCTCACCAGCCCCACAACCAACACTGCCCTGCCCAGCTGGGTGCTGCAAGGTGCCTGCTGAAATGGGCTGAATAGATCTTGAGACAAAGAACGCAACTCTTTCCCCAGCTCAGTGCCTGCACGTGGGTCAGTGGGCAGTCACACAGCCCTATACCAGCACACACATGGAGAGTGCTTGGAAGGGGACAGAGTGGAAGTGCTCTTCTAGTAGTGGCAAGGAGTTCTGCCAGCCTGAGTTCTGCCTGCACTTGAAACTCTAGGCATGGATCACCTGGAGGGAGCCAGCTGCTCTGTATTTTTCAGTTCTCCTTCAAGACTGGTTCAGAGTTCAGCTCAGTGCTCACTGCTCCTCATTTCCCAGTCCTGAGATTTCTCTGAAGTGCTGTGTGTGCTTCTCAGGCTGCTGTGGCTTAATGAGCTTTCAGCTCAAAAACACTGGCCCAAAAACGTGGGTTTATGCCTGGCTGAGACGCACTCCCTGCAGAGCTGTGCACATACTGCAGTGAAAGCACAACCATGTGCTGGGATTGATCCTGCCAGCCTGAGCCGCGGTGGCAGTGCAGTGGTGGTGGCATGAAATGTCTGTGATTGGTTTGTGCCGAGAACAGGCACACCAGTGGCTTGCCTGCTCTGGGTGCCCTGCCAAATCTCTGGTGCCAAACACAACCCATAGCTCTTTTTCATGATCAAAGGGTAGCCTGTATAGTACTTGCAGTCCACAGGAGCTCCATCTAGTTCTTCTCTAAGATGGAGTCAGAGAGCTCCAGGAGTTCCAGTAGCGGAAAACTGAAGGGATTGCCTTTAGCTTGGGGCTTCCTGCGGCAAATGGCATGATGGCAGGTTGCCCACAGGCACACCCCATGCCCATGCAATGGGCACTGTGGAGTGCCTCAGCAGCCTGGTCAGCAGCTGTTCCTGCAGCATGGAGAATGGCAGAGCCTTGAGGAACCAGCACAGCACACACCTTGCGGTCCCACCTGGTTGCTGCTTTGTTCTGCATCTGTTCTCTCACCTGGTGTTTGTGTCAGAGACAAAAGTATGTGAAAGAACCCATGTTGTACATTTAACATGTTATTATAAATATGCAATGATAGAATACCGATTTTAAATTAAAAGAAATAACTTAAAATGGTTACATAGACAATATAATTCTAAAATACAGGCGTTTCTGCAGCTGAGAAGCCCTGTATGTGCTGGGTATAGCTGGTGCTTCAGGACTGACTTCTATGAGCCCAGCGTTGTGTGCTCTGTGCACGGTGGTTTTCAGAAGGGGCAGGTTTCAGCCCATACTCTGTGCCTTTCAGGACGGCTTGTGTGCTGTATGAGAGCACGTGGAATTGCCACAAAAATGTCAATATCGTTAACAATGAGATAGAAATGAGATGGCAAAGTAATATCAAAAAATACATTTCCTGATTGTTGTGAGAACGATTGATTAGGGTTTTACTGCCACTACTGTTTTCAGCTGATCATCGTACTTGGCTATTATTCAACCAGTAGGACTTTGCTCAGTTACTATTTCATTATGTATTTTTAATTACATATATAGCTTGTACTTGTTCTTCTTATCAAATTTTGTGGTCCAGTAGATTTAATCTGTTGCTCTAATTTCTGCAGGTTTTTTCTCTAAACTATAATGCAGTATATTAATTAGAAACAAATCCTCATATTGCAGATCACATCTTTTTCTGTTTGTGTTTAGAGATGGAGACCATAACATTAGAAAGAAATTGCAATTTCTAGGTAGATCTTTTTAGCTATACCATCTCGATCCCTTTGCCAATATTTTCAAGAACTGTGGCCAGTCCCCCCAACCACTAGCACGCTATGAACAACAGCGAGTTGTGAGGGAAAAAAATCCGTGCAAACCTCTAACTAGTTTCTGGAAGCACTGCTAGCTGGTCGGGAGCATCACAAAAGAGTTGCACGCCAGACAGCTAGAACAGGAGAAACATTAGGGCAGGAACTACAAATGGAAGGAAATGTTGGATTTCAAACAGAAGCTCGGCAGCAACCTGCCAGTACTGCAGCCCTCAAGGGTCAGTCCTACAGAGAATGAGGACATCTAAAGAAAACCTGAGGCAACATTGGCTCTCTGTTATCTGAGAACAGCCACAATGCTGCCGAGAGTACTCCTGTGCAGAAATAATGTACACCTGAGAAAAACCACAAAGAGTCAGCGAATGCAGTGAGCGGATTCACTTGCTGGCTCGTACAGCATCTGAAGAAAGAACTATTTAAAAACACAAGAGGTGGTGATATAATGAGGAAACCATGGAGAGCAGGAAGCTTATGATTATTGACAGAAGTTGATTAAGAAATGGATTATTGTCTGATAGAATGGTGGAGTATCTACTGCCACTGCTAACCTATGTACCTTTATGTAAATTTCTTCTAATTGAAATATTCATTTACAATCATTATTTTCATTGGTAATGTGCTTTATTTGCATTTGAAAGCAAAAAGAGGAAAAAAATGAAGCAGAACTCACTGACCCCTGCCATGTGATAAAGGCTAAGCTTTTTGTCACTCTGACCCAAATGGATTAGGGCCAGGAAATAAAGGTCAGTCTTTACCAGTACCCCTGTGTGTCACATTTTTGTAACATGGAGTTTCCAAGAAAAATATTCCAATTTGCGTCAGTAATTATGTGTTCTTTATGCATTTTCATGTCATTTTCTGAGTTTATTTTGAATTCAAAAATTACCTTTGAGTGCCAAAACCTATTAAAATCCAACCCTTCGTGAAATATCCCCCAGCAGTTAAGTGTATGTTGTAGATTTTGTAGCTGTACATGCTCACTTTGTTTTCACCCATTTAATTGTAGAAATTTTCCTTTTTGCAGAAGTCCCTTTATCACCTGAGCTATAAGCCACCAAGACCTGAAGACCACGGATGGATTGCATTCCTTTGGGATCTTGCAAGGTATTTCCTTAGTTAGAGAGCAGTATTTTCTTGCTAATATGGTGCTCAGAGCAGATGAAATGAGAATAAGTCTTTCCTGCTTTGGGATGGCAAACCTGGACTGTGGCATCTCACGGTAGGGAAAAGCTGGAAGTCAGGATTTAGCCACTAACAGCGTCAGGGAGCCCCTTGTCCTGCAGCAGTGCAGTCTGAGTTGGTCAGGGGTGCTCCTGCCATGCCTGGTGTGTCCCTGGCCCTCCCCTGGTGTCCATCAGCCTGGATGAGGGCAGGAGTGGCAGGTGTGGCCTGGAGGGACACGGAGCTGTACTGTGTGCTTGAGCTCGAGCTGAACTTAGGCCACCAGAGAGGTTTCTGGCTTAGTGATTTTAACAATAACTTTTTAATCTGGTCATTATTTTCTTTGATTGCTAATAGATTGACCTCTGGTGACAGCTGCTGCTTGCACATGCTAAACTTTAATGCAGGATAAAGTAAAGAACATGATTATTTGAGAAGGCACGGTGTAATGCATTTCAGATTAACAGCGAAAGAAAGGCTATTCAAGTTAGAGCTTCACTTTGCCATATCACTCTCTATGCTGCTTTCCTTATTATCAGTACAAAAAATGAAATAGGAATAGCACGTCTTTTAATTTTCTCCCACTATTACCTCTTGATTTGCATTTAGAGCTCCCAGAAGAAATACTGCTGAATTCAGAAGTAGTCTATTTAAGCTGCATGGTGTTTAAAAATTGCTGGAAGAGGTTAAGGTGCTGTATATTATGCAGTTGACCTTACTAAGAAGCTATGTTAACAATTTAGACTTATAATTTTCTGCCATTACATTTTGTTAATTTTTTTTTTTTAAGCAATATTCATTATCTTTTTTTGGAATCCCTGCAGCTTAAACCTTTTGATTTCTTTCTGACTTATTTCGTAAGATTTTAAAATTATATTTAAACTTCTTGTACTTTTAAAGGTTGTTTTGCCACCATGTCTTTGAAAAGAGGTGTTTTTTTGGTCTCTGTCTCTTTGTATTCCATCTAAGTCCATGCGCCTTCACAGTACTTTCCTTAGGAGGAAAAAACGCGAAATCCTCCGGCTGCGAGTCCTGCAGACACATCTGAACTCTTTTGTCTGGCAGTAACTTCTCTTTACAGCTGATCAGATTAGAACAAAGCGTCTGGATCCTCCCTTTACCAAACGATCCTCCCTTTACCAAACAGCAATGGCTTCCTGGTATGGTGGGCTCGGCTTCCCTGGATTTAGCTTTTGTTCCATGGCTCTACATAGTGCTGACCAGTACCAGGGTTAGGCATGACGAAAAACAACAAATCCTAACAAAGCTACAACAGGAAAATGTGCTGTGGAGGGGAGAATGCAATCTTGTGACTCTTTCGACTCTGTAGCCCTTAGTAGAGGTGTTAATGCTCCATACTTACTGCAAAAAGCTCTATCAGTTGTAAGACTGTTAGATGTTTTCCAAAGCACCCAACGTGTCACCATACAGACTGTGCAGGGTCTGCACCCTCACTTGTTCCCAGCAGCAAGATCATGGTTGCTGCCTCTGATCTCAAAAGCACTGCTATGACTTTGTCAGCAGAGAAAACAGGGACAGGAGCTCTGGGCCATGAGTTAGCTTTGAGTCCCCTTGGGCCCCCAAGACCCTAAGGTATAATCCTTGTTTTGACCGGGTTTGCATTTGTGCAGTCTGAAGTGCTGACATAAGCTCTTTCTCAAGCAGCGTGGGATGCGCTGCTAAGACTTCAGGGCCCTAGAGGGCTACAAGGGGATGATGCAGACAAGCCAAACCTTTCCACATTTCAATGAGAATGGTCCCTCCAGATCATGCCTGGCCACTCCCATGCTGTGTGAGGTGGCACATGCCAAATTCAGGCCACAGAGTGTGCTACAGCTCGCCCAGAAGCGTGCTTCCACAAAGGGAGTTGTGACACATGTCTGCAGGCACAGAGTGAAGGTGATAGGGGTACTAATATTTCAGTGTTTCTGGAGTTCCTATTGTGACACTCATGAGGCTTCAGACAGCAAGAGCCATGGATCAGCAGCTGCTTTCCAATGAAAAGTCAACAACAGGAACGAGAGGAGCCCCATATAGATCCTAGAGCCAGAAGGTAGCTTTATTCATTTAATCTCTAGGTATGTAGACTGTGATCAGTGCCATAGCAACTATCTGAGCCACTCGAATGAGTTAGATGCACAGATAGCAAGCTGTTATTTATACAGCACCCCTTATTGGGAAATTTAAAAATGCCAGACACTGGTTTCATTGAGATAGGTAAACTGCATTTATTTGTTGATACAGAGGTGCTGTAAAATCTCTGAATCACTGGGATGTATCTATGTGATGGAGACTGTTTTGCAACAAATAAGTGATGCAGTTAGAGGTTATAAGGAATAAAAGAATAAAGGGGATAAAAACATATTAAATGGACGAAGAGTCAGCCTATGTGCCAAGTTAAAACTCGGCAGCTTTATAAACCAGTTAACACAGTAATAAATGAAAGTCCAAACAATAGGAATAAATCTGGAGCAAATAAAATCATGAACTCAGAAATGTTTTTAATTGATTGTAAAGATAAAAACATCTTATGAATTAATTCTGTCTCTGTAGTTTATTCTAATGCATGCTTTGCTTCTGGGAAGATTCTGTATCTGAAAAAGCTATATGGAGTATACTCATAGAGCAGTACAAAGGAAAATAAGAAATATTTATCACTTGAAATAACAAGGCAGAAACTTGTCTCTATGGTTTTAGCTGTTTTCCCTCTGAATCATCTTGAACTTCTAGTCAGACAGCAAAGTTAAAATAAATTATGTCATCGTGCTGCAGAATATTTCTTAACTGTGTAATTCTTTCCTTTGCAGAACGCAGGTACAGAACAGCCAGTAGCCTAGCATGTCAGTATTTCCTTGGTGATCCTCAGCTTTTGCAGACTTTGTTTTAACTAAAAGGTTGAAATTATTTTCAGAGATTGAAAAAAAAACTACTATGTGTACACTGACAGCACAGCATCCTGGCCAACTCCAAGAAAAGCACTCTGTGCCTGAGAGGTAGCTTATATCAATGAGGTAATCTCTGAAACTTAATTATGAGAAAATACCTACAACTTCTAATATCAGGCTCAGTTGGTTTTATGACATTCAGCTTCCCTGAGCAGAGCTAGTGTGAATGCAATAGGAAAGACTTTAGTCATGTAAACATCATCATTTCCTTGGCACCTGCCAGGCCCCACGCATACTTGCACAGCTGTAGCACAGCCATCCCAGGAAGAGTTCAGGCAGTACTGATCCTGGTGGGAAAGGGCCCCAGCAGATCACCTTGTGGTTCTGGGTCCCCTGGAGGGCAGGGGCCAGGGGCCTCTGAAGTGCCAAGTCAGCCATGGTCTTAGTCGAGGCAGAATCTTGTCTGAGGTCGCTAGGTTGGAGTGCTCACATTTGTGAATGAGGAGGACAAACTTCTGAGTGAACTGAAATTCATCATTTCTTCATTTAAACCTTTCCACTATAAACGGTTTATGTCTTCTGAGCGTGGATGAGCAGGTGTCGAACTGCAGTGCTACAGCTCTGCCGTGGCAGGGGTGCATCGCACTGGGCTTATGGCGCTCGTCTCTACCAGCGTGGATGTGAGCTACGTGTAGTGTCAGGGCCCAGCAAAAGACAAGTGAATTTTACTGTACCTGCCACCAGCAGCACTAGGACTTATGCAGGAATGATGCTGAAAGTGCAAATAAGGCCAGTGACCAAACCTTTCCAGCAATTATGTTTAATAAGGTACTGCGTGTTATTTACAGAAAACACATGTCACACAATTTCTACACGTGAGATACACACAAAGTGTAAGGACAAAAGCTGCACTTCAGAACATGCTAAACAAAATAAATAAAACGTAATTATTTTTGCACGATGGGTATTACATAAATAAATATTCTAGAACGTAACGAATTAATATTTATTTACAGTCTGTTGAAAGTGCAAAACAATTGGCTGAAAATTAAGATATTTGTAAATGCTTAAGACCAGAAAATACTTGTTAGCCAGCCAGTATTAATCGTAGCTGAAGGTTTTGATGTCCAGGAAGCTATTCTTATGAAATCTGTTTGTGCATATTGTGCTCATTTTGAACCAGTCTTTCACTACCTTTATGCTATTGATTTCAACAACCTTACTAATTCATAGTGGAATTTTGTAAAAACCTGAAAGTTTAAAAAAAGAAGTAAAATGTAAACACATTAATCTAGTTATCATTCAAAATAGTTCCAGTCCTGTCAGTTCTCTGAAGTGGCCACACTGCTTTGAAGGCAGTACGAACAACATTAGAATTTTTTCCCAGTATCTGCTGTATTTCAAAGGGAAATTTTAAAGTGTTCTCTGAATGGAATTGCACCTTGGACAATTCCCCTGAACCTCTGCTCTTTCATCAGATGCTTACATGCATCTCATTTTGAGGTCAGCAGTAGCTGGGGAAGCAAAACTGGTCATCAGTTTTTTCCTGACCTAGGCAAGAGATTGTAAAACATATATTTTTAGTTAAAGAGAAAAATGCTATCTCCCTTAGAAGTGTCAGAAGCCATTTTTGTGCATTTTTAACTATTCTTCTTCTGCCTTTTTTTTAATCCATCCAAAAATCATTTACTGCACTTTAAAATGATTTAATAGTACACAACATGGCCACCCTCACAGCTACAGTGCATACATTTTTTCTCTGACAGGCAGTACATTGTGCGTTGCCTAAGACCTTACAATATGTTTTTGCTTATTTTTGTAGTGGCAGTGCAGTCGCAGAGAAATTGAAGTTCTTAACAAGTGACCTTGACAGGATAAAAGATCATTTCTCATCATTGCCTCAAATGTTTATGCCCGACGCGGCTCTAGACGGTGAGACATCTGTGATAAAGTTCTCTGGTTGTCAATCACATTTAATTGCCTCACATAGCTCCGAACATCCTGATGGTTCTTATTAGCTAGGGCTGCGTCAGGATCTAGTGAAAGAGAAATGATGTAGGATTGATACACTTAAATGAACAAATGCCTGAACAGAATGCATAACTCGTTACAAGCTGTCACAGGAAGGACTAGATCCTGGCGAGTTAAAAAGAAAATATTTAGAAATCTCTCTCTTTGAAACCTTTCCTTCATATCTGATAGTCTTTCTGGTTACTGCCCCTACAAATTAACTTTTCCTCCCAGATATCTGTGGCTACATTTACTCAAATTGATGGCTCTCGGTTTTATACATCACCTTACCTGTCAACAACTATAAATTCAATAGCTAACTAGTATGATTTAAAGCTTCTTATTTGCTTTTGAACCAGCAGTGTTCACACCAGTTCAAAAGAGATACAATAGATTTAAGCCTCCTTTCATGAAATATTCCCATTTCTATCTCAGTATTAAATGTCTGTAACACTGTGGTGCTTAGTGGGTGCCCCGTTCAAGGCTCAAAGTTTACCACCTATTTACAGCAGTTAGTGTAACTGCATTGTAAGTACTCCTACTACAACCATGAAATACCACTAACTCCCAGTTTTAGTATCTTCAGCCTCACAGTGGACAGCTTACATTTTAATGAAATATGTGGTAGATAACTTAACAAACTTCTCCAAGAAAAAGATACAGGCATCCACTCTATAAATACATGCAAAGCACGTGGGACTTAGATATGGCACATCTACCTACTGACATTTTGTTATAGCAAGTATAGTGAAAATCCATTTCAATTTCTCAATAACTTATACGGGGAGGTCTCACTAGTGCTTAATATATGGAAATTAAAAGACATACGGCCAGAAAAAACTTGGGCTGGAAAAAAAAGCTCCCTCGATATTCAAGAGTTGTGCTTTAATGCAGATGGAAAGAACTATCCTAATAAAAATGTATTTTTTTAGACTATCTATTCTGTTCTTTGAGAAAGGAGAGGGCTGCTGTGAGGCAAAACAAATGAAGCACTGAGAAATGCAGTGCCAGTGTGGCCTGGAACTCACTGTGCACCAAGATGGGATGGGACGAGACCTGCAGAGCAAGCCTGGCAAACACAGTGCCATCATCATACCTGGCCCCACATAGGTTCAGATAATTATACTGACAAGCAAATTTTAAATTCATCACCTTAGGCAGTTGTGTCACCCATAGTGTCATCTTTCTGGCCTGGTTTCCTACAAAAGCAGGGTTTATGCAAGCCAGCGTCTTGCATCCGTCTACGTGCTTCTGTCTGCTGGCCTCACTTCAACTGCTTCTGAGCCCAGTGGCTAATTTCAACCTATTCTAATCTGAGGGCTTTGTAGAGACCTCACAGAAACTCAGCTCCTTTGCATTCTTTGAAAAGAGGTGGAGGAGAATGAGCTTACTGGAGCTTTCAGAAGGATAGTTCACCCCATGAAACACTGGAGGATCCAAACAGGGGAGATTCACTGGAAACCAGGCCTTTCCAATTCTGTTACACACAAATTAATTCTAATTACTGTAGCTACTGATAGTAATGCTGACTGTGCAGATGTTGTAATACACTTACTGAAAGACTGACTTCGGCAGAACTTCACCGTCCTGACAGTGTTGGCAATCATGCGCTGGAAAGAGAAGATGGGATGCAATCAGGAAACAAGCACTGTATTTCATCATCATTTAAATGAAGCACCTAACTGTGCCTGTGTGTAAAGACATATGCCAATAAAAGAAGTCGTATGAATGAAAATATAATTTGAAGGTTGATATTCTCATATGTAAGCTGTGATTTGCATTTACACAGGCTTTAAATGAGCACGAGCATAATTTACATGCACTCAGAGAGCCCTTTCCCTTACTTGGATGCTGCAAAATGCTTTAACTAAGGATGAAAATCAGTTCCTACAATATGCATTTCTTTGATACCATCTTTCCACATTAAAAAAAGCAAAAATATCATTAACAGTTGTTTGGAGTATGTGGACTTTTTCGTTTTCAGACCATCAGCTCCCAACAGCAAAGACATTTCTAGAACACAATCAGCAGCTAAACAGCTTTTACATTTCCTATCTGTTTGAGTTTGAAATACAGCCCTCCTTGGAAATCACAGTAAAAAATGACCAGCTGAGAACCTACGTTCACCAGTTCTCAAACATGCTGAACTCACAGGCAGAAAGGATACTGTTAGGATTGAGGTCCTGGGCAAGTTTCACCAAACAGACATGTTAGTGTTAGGACAAGTTAGCACAAGTGTATCTAATCCAAGTGAGAAGAAGATTCCATTTTTGATGGATACTCCTACTGGCAATTCACAAAAAAGCAGAATTCACTTCAGTCCCCTTTGGCTGTGCTCGCTCTTCATTAAGCATCATTTCACTCACGTAAGTGAGAATCTGTTATTCAATATATTTTGCTCTGATAAATCAGATGCTATTTCGCAATAGTTTTTAAGAAGAAATGATGCTAAGTCATAAAGGAAAATGCTTCAGCTTTAGTTCTAGGCTGCAAGATTTTAACTGACTTGTGAAATTAACACCACCATCCACCAGTGCTGGGTAGAATTAGTTGTTCTTCACAATTTTAAATAAATTGAAACTTCAGCACTGAATTCCCTTTGCTAGAAAGTTCTATTCGTTCACTGATTTTTTTAACATTTATTTCTTTCCTTTTGCTCAGATAAAGTTTAGCAGAACAGGGAAAAGCTAACCAGAGCCTTAATGTTTATTCCAGCACTTCAGCGTGGCCCAATAATTACAATCTTAGGTGAAAGTGGTTAAATACCTGTATCATTCCAAGAATGGGAAGCACTAAAATAACACATTTCTTCCACACACACAAGATGAATAATCTCTGACATTTTAATGCACTGTCAGGATCCAGAACGGTATGGCTGCTGTTCACTATTAGAAATGCTGCTGATACATGTTAAGTTTTTGTGGATTACACATTTTGTAATCAAATGAAATGCAGACGCTCCAAAGCTGATGTAAAAAATACGTTATAACACAAATGTACAAAAGATGATGGGAATTTGAATATGAGTCTGCTTATGTTGCTCCTAAAGTCATATGGATTTACTTGTGGAAAATAAGTAGATTTCAAGTAAGAGTCATTTTCATAGCATGTTAATTTTCATACTTCTTCAAGCCATTATTACTAAGCAGATTTTCTAAGGCACTTATCTTGCAAACATTTTCACGTGTGCTTAGCATTTAGCATGTGAATAAGCCCCATTGACTTTGATGGAACCTCTTAAATACTCAAGGATAAGCACCCCTTATAATACTGGATTGAGGTGGAACGCACTGTATATTACTGTGTTGGTTCTTCAAGTCTAACCCAATCAAAATGAAGATCAAAACAACATGAACATGAAAACATGAATGTTTCATAACTCTGTGGTTTCATATTTGGCTCTGACTCTTATGTGTTGCTGTTATTTTGACATGTATTATTTCAAAGAGCACTTCTCTAAAATAACTGTTTAAAGGAAAGATAGTGATGTTGGATTGGACCAGCCAACCTGATAAAGTGTCAAGAGTGTCTAACTCAAACAGGGAGTGTTCCTAACAACAGTTCATTCTCATGAAGATTTCTGGTGTTGCCTGACTTGCTTTCTAGTTGGGTTGTCAGTATATACCCTAATTGTTAACACTGGTAAAGCTTTAGGTTTTGAAGCCTCAGTTAATAATGGGCTATGGAGCTAGGCTGTATGCTCAGTGTTTGATTAGCTTAACAGTAAGTTTCTTAGCTAAAAACTTATATTTATCAAAAAGGCTGTTCTGTGAAATAATTTTACTCTTTGTTTCCTTTATGTGAGAAACATTCATAGTAGGTACTGTAATGCTGTATTGTACTGAAAGAGGCAAGATGAGTATAGGGAAGGTCTCAGTATTTCTGTACTTCTCATGATATGGACCATTCCAGGCAAGGAAAACAGAACTGACAATGAACTCATCTGACTTCTGGTTAAGGGTTGAACTGCCTGGTCTCCTTCCCTTGGCTGAAAGTTTTCATTTTAAGGAGTTACTTTGCTTGTTCCTGAGAATAATCTTATTCAATCTGTGCACTCAGAAGTATCCTGGCAGTGATGAAACACAATGGAATGAAGAAGTGGGTGTTACTGTAGAATAAATGGAGGAACTTTGGCCAGAAAAGAACACTGCAACCAAGCAGGGAGATTCTGGAGCATTATGTATCCTTCAAGATCTCCTTTCACATTGCTTTTTGCAAGAACTGTTTCACTATCTAATATAAACTCAAGCAAATTCCTCTTCGGAAGGTGTGAATTGGACAGAAAAACTGCACAGTAAGTGAATTTGCCTTTCTGAATCATGGAGATAAATTGGATTCTCTTTCAATGCAAGAAAACTGGAAACATACAGAGAAAATGGTCAAACAGAAGTTTAATTGCCAGCTCCTTTTTTTTTTTCCTTCGAACAGAGGATTACCCCTAGTCAATGGCTGCAAAAATAAACCTCTGTTTACTCACTGTGTTAAGAAAGACCATTATCAAAAAGCCATACAAGCCTAAATATGTATCTTTCTGAAATAAATCAACTGCATAATATAACAAGCAACTGCAACTACCAGCGTGCTCTATATATACAACAATATCCTTTCAAGTTTTATGCAGTCTGGAATAGTGGCAGCAGGCCAGCATATTATCTTCTAATCCATTCCAAACCAAGGTTTTAAAATGTTATACATATTCATATACGCCATAGAAAACTAGTAAGGGCTTTAGTCACACACTTTTTGCATAATCTTTATGTTTCAAAAATGAAAGAATGTTTGCCCTTTTTTGCATAAGGATCAGAGTGTGAATTCCCTTTTGTTCATCTCCACAAAACCCGAAAACCAATATGCACAGATTCTCTAATCCTCATTTCACACCTGAAGGGTGAAGAAGTTTGACAAAAAGAAGAATCAGTGACCAGCATCATGGCACTGCCTTGTGCTGTCATGGCAGGTCAGCGCTTTCAGAGCTCTTTTGTGACATCTGCTCCCTCTACAGGTGCCATTTCTGAGATGATGCACAGTCACGGTACGTGGAGATTGTGCCAGGGAAAGTTCAGGCTGCCTGATGATTTGAGAAATGGCATCAATAAAGTTCCCAAATAACTGCATCTTCCCTCTCTCTGTGAATGCAAAATTCAGTAGTGGCAGTTACAGTGCAGGACTGTACAACCAAGATAGGAAAAAAATGTGCAAGTATGAGTCAAGAAGAAAATAAAGAAAAATTGTATGAAGTGTTGCCTGTCTTTAAGGAGAATCATGCTCATTAACTTTCTCACCTTCCTCTCCTTTCCCTGGAAAAAACAATTTTAGGAAAAGGCTTTTATTTTTCTTTTTGTCCTAAATCTAGTTATAAAAGCAGTGTGACTTCTGTGTAATGTATTACCACGTACATATTATCGCCTTACAGGTTGCAAGTTGTTCCATATGTGTGATGCTATAGAGTTTATAGGAACTAATACAACTGACAGTTTTTTGGGGGGATTCTTCTTCACCTGAAAAGAGGATCATTAATGGAGCTAAAAGACAAATGTGTATTCCAGATCACAAATTGTTTGCTATCTACAGATCTCTTTGATCCTACATCCACCTGCTTGCAGATCTCAAAATACCCTCAACCTGCCAAACTACAACTGTAGCATTCAGAAAACTTTACAAGCCTACTCATTCCTCAGTCCTCTACGACAACTGCTCTTTCAGTTTGTACAGATACGGGTCATATAAAGCACCACGTATAACTAACAGCTACTACCGAGTTATTAGTGGAGAAAAGATGCAGGTAGTTTTTACCATACAAGGTCAGAGAGAATGCAGAAGGCACATCTAAGCAACACTTGTCTCTATCAGCTTTTTACAGCAAGATAAGGAGAAGAACGTAAATATTGCTCTGAAAGGATGTCTGTTTTGGTACTGAAGACAAACCTTTTACAAAACATGCTACTAATAGCAATTTATTCTGTCTAGTTACGAAAGTGTAAGTAACATGTTTCAGGCTGGATTTTAAGGGCAAATTCTCGTTTCTTTCGTCTCCCTGCCTCCTTGCTTCATGCAACACAGTGGCGTAGCAAAAAGCATAGCAAATACAAAGAGTGTACGTATTTCTGACACATTAAATATTGCCTGCCCACATCGCATACAGACTACAAAGGTCAGCTTAAAAACTTCCCTGTTTGCACATAGCTGTGGCTCTGTCACTCATGGCATTCTCTTCCCTGGTTTGCCTTCTCTACCTCTGTTTCTCACAGCCTCCCCCAGATAAGAGCATCATGGGGAAGGGGAAGAAGGAGCAGGTGGTCACAAAGATAGCAGTGCTTTGTGGAGCAATGTCCCCTCAATGCTGTCATTGGACTTAGTTATTTTCCCTTCTAGTCTGACTTTCTGAAAACAAAGAAACAAACTAGACTAATGTGTTTAACATCAATCTGTTTTCCCCTTCTTCTCTGCATAATTTTGTCAAATTTGAAATAAAGCCCAAAGTCTCAATAATATGGAAGTTCCTACCAATTTTCTGTGACAATACACAGCTGTGGAGAAGAATCACGTAAGTGGCCTCTTCTGTCTCCTTTGGGGAAAAGGCTGAAGTTCCTATGTTATGACAAAAGCCTATTCATGCAGAATTCCCCAGCCATGAAGAAAGCACACTGGCCCCAGCCGTGAGGAAAACTTCAAGCAGAGCTCAGGCAGCCATCATACAAAAACTGAGGAAACCAGGACTCTCAGTTTCTGGCAGTCATGGAAATCCTGGCTCAGACACTGCCTGACAGCTCCTGTGTGTTTCAAGATGCATCGTTTCATATAAACAACAGCAGGAACATCAGGAAACATAAAAGATTTAAAGGAAGCTTCAGTTTCAGTTGAAGGATGCCACCAGATCAAACTTCTACTTTTGGCTGCCAGTTACAGGAATAAAGTTGTCAGCAGCACATCAGCTGTCGGGATCAGAGCTCTGGGGTGAGAATGCAGATACAATGCCAGCAGCTGTTCTCAGTTTCATCACTGCGCTTACACGAGAGATGCAGGGACCCATCTCCCTGCAGCTGAAAATGGCACCATCAGTGGGAACTACCTGGACATTCTTATTCATAAATTTAAGCAAGCATCAAAGTTATGATCAGAGGGATTCGTTTTGCAAAAAGAGCAAAGAAGTTTTGGACAGATCAGTAACAGAGTGGTTCCTAGCATTATTTAGAGATATCTCCATTTGCAACAGAAGAGCGTGCAGTAGAATAAACATGCAGAAATGATGAATAGCAGGTCACGATTCCTGTGATGAAATCCAGTTCCTACTAATACTCTATTAATTCAGTATAAAGTTTTCTTTAAAACCTTTGGGTGCTACTAGTTAAAATCATGCTCTGGTTTGTTTCTACTTTGAGGATACAGGTATGTGCACATATGGGTGAAAAGGACACGTCTGCAGCAGCCCACGGATAGGTCAGTTTAAGCTTACAAATTTCACTCTTGGCCCTGGGACATGTAATTAGGCCAAGCAGGGTGGAGAACCAGTGACTTAAATGGTTGTCTCAATACAGTTGCCATCCCCATAGTTCGGTGGTCAAATCTGAGATCCCTTTTTACTACCACAAATACTTATCCTCTACACTTATTTCTATTTATCCATCTAAGAAGAATAGTCAGTCTAGGAAAAAGTCATTTTCCCCAGGCAGAAAAGCTCAAGGCCTTAGGAAGGAATTGTTAACAGTCTGCATATGCAATTACATATTTCATTACTGAAAAGTGAGGTCAGGGCCTTACGCAGGCATTAGTACCACCATTTACACATGTGAGAGTCTCAGCTAAGTAGAATGGTATTTCCACCCTAGGACTGTTCTGGAACTAGAGAGTAAAATCTTACGAGAATTTCCTCATTGATAATCACTTTTCTATGAAGCTTTCCAAAGAGCTGAAAGTTCTCATTTTTCTCCCTTCAGAAAATGATCACAGCTCAAGACAAGCTCCTTTGGAGCACAGTGGATGAGGTTACTGTAGTACTAAGAACAAACAGACACAGGTGCCACAGTATATACATTCTGCAATTTCTGAATGGAGTTTAACTGCAGACACAGAAAGTCAAGGTTTGGTTTTGCAGTGTGGTTGCCCACAGTTGAGCATGGCTAACCCTGGGAATCAGATCTATGTGCCATTAATCACATTATTTAAGAATGTGTCCTTTTCTTCTCACTACTGAGAAACCTGAGTTTTGGTCAAGATCTCCCCTATGGGAAGTTTTCTGTTAGCAGTTTTTGACAGTGGTGTTTGAAATGATGAGAGCTTGGGTGCGTAATTTAAAATAAATGAAATAAAAAAATAGGTATATAATAAAATTAAACCTACTGTTACTGATCTCTTTCCAATATGAAAGGAAACAAGTCATAGTTTTTCGTCACTCTTTCCCCATGTTAAAGTGGAAATAATACGTGCATCTTCTTTATTAAATCTCCTTTCACTCTCTGAGGAGCAATACAGCACTGCCCCAGCCCAAGGCAGTTCAGTCTTGTCTGAAAGAACAGCAGTTAAATCACAGTGTGGTCTCAGACTGGCTGTTAAAAGCTGTCTCTAACAGCTCTGCTTCCTGTCACTGCTGCTGCCTCTCCTAGGAAACATTCTGGCCGTGCACGGCTCAGTGAGCAGTTTCTTCTCTTCCTCCATGAGGTTTTCCAGAAATTCAGAGTGCCTGGGCTCTGTGCACAGTGCACTGTTGTTGCCAGCTCTAGGTGCTGCCTTCACTTTCTGTGGCCCTAGAAGTCATTGCTGCGAAATTCACTCCTGAAGATGTGAATAAGAAGGCTTTTTTGTTTTTAAATTATCACCCCACAACCATCATTTCAAAAATGTAATACATACCATCTTTTCGAAGTTTACTAGATTATCAGTGAATGTCTTATTTCCCTCATGAGTAAACGTCATGTCTGTATGGGAATGAAAGACACATTACAGCCCATAACTGAATCATGGCATACAAAACAACAGAACGTTTTATCTATTCCCTACAACAATCAAAGCAGCCATAAAAGTAAAACATTTAGGCTTTCATTTACAGCATTTCTGAAGCTAGTAAAATTGAGGCTTAATATTCAGATGCACCAAAGCAGTTTTTCTTGACTCTGTGTCACACTTTTTATAATGGAAAAAGATCATACCCCACACTGAGATTGATTTTTGCTTTTTCTTCCTGCTTTTTACTTCTGACGCTTCAAATATTTGACAAATAGCTTTCAAGTTAATAATTCTGGTAGCATACAAGCTTACCTTTTATAAGTAGAGGCATGAAAGGAATTATTGGAGGGTCCAATTTAGCTACAGTTAGTCTGTAGGCCCTATGGTTTCTTGATGGATCCTTAAGAAAAAAATCAAATAATTAGTAATATGTGTTATTACATATATTAGGACATTGTGTGCATTCATTTAGATGTCAAGGCATTTATTAAAATCAACATTTGCTCTTGTGGCTTTAAATGTGCATCTGCAAACAAAGCCTTTTATCATTTGCCCATTCCATTTACACACTGAACGCAAACATTTTTCATGCCAAATAGCAGTGTAAGAGGTGATTAAAAAAAAAATTGTTTATAAAAGGACCAAACATTTTACCTCCTTCGTTGCAGAGCCAGTATTGCACATGCTGTAACACTAAAATGTATTGCCTGGAAAAATCCAGGTTGTAAAATATAATTTCCCACATGTACTATTGGAAAACATGCAATAAAGCTTTTCTGAGTTTCCCAGATTAACTTTGAGTGATACATACGTTCTCTCAGAGTAGGTTCCTAAGAGTGTAATTTATTAGTCATACATACTTGTTTTAGCAGCTCTAAAATGGGATCATAAACTTCTTAAAGTCAAACAAGGACATATAAAATGTTCTGAATCAAGGAATTCCAATCAGTTACTCAGAAACGGAAATTAGCTCAGATTGTGCATAGAATAAGGGATCTATAGGTATTTACCATTAAGCTTTCAAATTCTGCATAGATCTTCTTGAACTTGCTTGGAAGTTTCTGTTAATAAAAACAAAAATAGCAAACCTTAATTCAGTCCAATTTGTATGGTAATTTGACTGCAAATGCTAGTTCGTTCTACAACGCCCTAAGTCAGGAAAGTGCTCTTTTTGCCAGATATTTCTAACAATGTGCTAATCTAAAATACAACACGTCTCCTAGCAACCAGATTATAAATAGAGACGGGACCAGCCATGAAACCTGCATCCTGATCTAAATCCCAACTTGAATTTACTCCTATGGGATGTTTAGGTTCAGATTTTTGTTTGGTTTACACTGGAATCACTGAATTCAGAATGGTAGCAAAAGCTGGAGTGAATGGCTTCAGGACATTCCCCACTACAGTCTTATCTGAAAATATTAATTACACACAGCTAGTGAAGGGATGGCTCAGCTTCGTTATTTGTACCTACAAGGAACTGCCTTCACAACATTCAAGTCCATGCTTAGACATTTCCAGAAGGTTTTCTGGTCGTGACAATACATCAGCATTCTCAGTGTGCCCAGCAGTCTCTAGTGCTTTCTAAACTATAAATTAATGAATAGATTTTAGCTCACAATACCTACACTAGTAAATATGGCCAGTTGGTTGCACAGCAAATAGGATGAAATGGGTGTTACTAAATATTTTTCCTTCTCATGCTATTTTAGACATATTAAATGATATTTTACTATAAAGACAATAAGATGTGTTACAAATTATTCAGAGATCAGATTGAGTTTTTATGCACACTCAGAAGATGTCAGCTTTCTTGTTTTGATAAACTAATATTGGCAGAGAGGAACATTAAAAATTAAGAGACTTTATAGTGCAGAGATTATTTTTTCAATACTTTCCACATTTGGAGTGTGTGCCCTAGCAAGATATTTACAGTGTACCACAGCAAGGGCCTAATTTTTAATGATGTGTGTGAACAACTGTCTGCCTAGTTTGCATATGCATGCAGATTAGGTATTTGTGAAATAAGTGGTATAATTGGACATTTGCACCTGCAAATATCTAATTTCTGCATGCAGCTAATGTAAATGCATGACAATACAGCAAAAATCAGGTCTTTATATGTTCGGTTTTTAGCATAATCTACACATACATAAGATTTAAAAATCAAGCTGCAGCGATTTGCCTGACAGATTGACTGACTGCAGTACATCCACATTCGAATGTGCACTGCTTTTGACAACCAAAATGTTCCTAGTTACATGTTTACTGCCTCATCCTGCTGGACACTGTACTCTTTCTGGGTACTCGCAGAGAACAAAGCCACGGAAACAAGTGGAAGCTCCGAGAGTGAAGACCAAATTGACAGTAATGAAGGGAATGCGTACCAGAGAGAAAAACAGAACCCATATGTTACTAGGGTAACAGAGTCGGTATAGAGATTAGAAATATGTACAAACAGAGGATGGATTTTAGAGAACAACATGCAGTTGATCTCAGCAAGTGACCAGTAAAGTCACTGAGGGGATGGGTGGATGTAAGAGGCTGCCTTGCTTATCCTGTTGGGCAGTTTAGTTAATAAAGCTGGTGCTGTCACACTTGTTAACTGCTTGAGAGTACTGAGCACATCTATGGGCCTTACCAATAAAAATTACCACCCTAAGCTAAAGGCTTCTGCTCAGGACCTGAACTATCAGATCTAGTATTTACAGTAATAAAGGCTTAGCATGTTTTTGCTAACTAAAAGTAGAAATTCTAGCCAAACTTCTTGGAACTGGGTTGTAGCTATGACTTACCTCCCATGTCAGCGAAAGACGGCTCACGGCAACATTACTCAGTCCCATAATAATAGCGAAAAAGGAATTCAGATTTTTGTATTCTTTACAACTGAAACACAAAGTTTAAAGTTGTAAGCATCAGTGAGAAGTACACAAGACAGCCTGAAGGGAGCTGAGCCCAAGATAAATCTGATGGGAGCCTTGCAGCCCTGGCCAGCAATGCACCACTACTCTGCTGTGGGAGTAATTCACTGCGCTGTGAGGCTCCTTCCCCCACCCTCCTAAAACAACCTCCTGCTCCCACTTCACTGGTGCCAGCATCTGCAAGGACATTAAAGGAGTCTTTGAAGTTCCTTCCCATCCAGAAGGACAGTACCGGATCTGAGCTCAACTCAGACCCCAGAAATACCAGTGGAAGCAACTGCTTTACAATCCCATTTGCTGAAGAACTTGCTGACAGCTTCTGAAAACAGCTACTGAATGCTGGAGGCTGTCCCTAGAAGATCTTCTAGCAGTTTACAAGGGCACTGAGTCTTTTTAAAGAGAAGACCAGCTGTCTAGAGATGCCTGTGTGTTGATGATTTCTTGCTGTGTACTCCTTCTTAGCAGTACTTGTATATTCTGGAACTTTTTGGGATGCTTCAAGCAAAGAACTACCATTTGCTACTGGCGTCATTAAGGAGGACTCGGGCAGTGCGAGCTCTAGGTCAATCTTTATCCCTGATGCAATGGAGGATTGTTGTTAGCAATCAGAAAACTTGGAAAAATGTAATTAACTATTGTGGAAGAACCAGTACACCATATGCAAGAGTAGGCATGGTCAAGCTCTGACAGGAGCAGCTCACACAGCTCCTTGGCTGTGACTGTTCTGCATGGCTCATTTACTCAATGGGAAGGGATGACAGAGAATAAAGGCACACTAATCTGTGTCTTGCAAGGCTCCTGCAAATAATTTGCTGTTTTTCAGAGCTAATTCCCAAAATCTGATTTCAGAATCTCAGTTTTCCAAGAAAGCTTCCACAAGATTTAAGCTACATTTCTCAGATGGTTTGAGAATTTTAATTAACAGCTGACACTCCTAGCTCCTCTAAGGCATCCTCAGCTCCACATAAAATTAGTACAGTCATCATATGTTACTGTCTGACTCTGTAAAGGCCACATCAGCTTATTGTTATTCTGCTTTTCCTGTCCCTCAGTTTCACCAGATTTGACGTATTGAGGATGTGAGTCCTTTAGATCTGGGCCTCACTTGTGTCTGCCCTGTGTGAACA
The DNA here is from genome assembly GCF_038088225.1 of Cyrtonyx montezumae. Taxonomy (NCBI): domain Eukaryota; kingdom Metazoa; phylum Chordata; class Aves; order Galliformes; family Odontophoridae; genus Cyrtonyx; species Cyrtonyx montezumae. The sequence continues at coordinate 12,139,107 of NW_027072078.1, read as the reverse complement.
CTGAGCACATAAAAAAACCTCTCCCCACCTGAAGGTCTGCCTGTTGGAGACTGCTGCACCCTCAGATCTTCTGGCATAGCTGCTCGTACAAATTCTCCCTTGTCAGATTAGGGCCAGCCGTGCAAGGTTAGTGGTAATAAGCTGAAATGCTAAAGCTACTCCAACTTATCCTGACTAGAGCAGGTTAGGGAGTGCACTGGTAGTGGTTCTGATGGGAAATAAGGATGAAAAAGCAACCAGGATAGGTTGTTGTTAATAAGCTCTCCCCTAAGCACAAGTAAATCCAGAAAAGGAGATCTGTCTGCAGTTTGCGACACTGAGAATAAATTCTGGCCTGGCAAAAATAATTAGCAGTACACATCAGTAGTGCTCAAATGCAGGCAGCTGCAAATCTATCTGCAATATGTAATTTGAATTTATCTTTCATTTTAAAAAGGAAAAGTTTGCTAAATATCCTCTCAAGCAATGTCATTTGACTAAGTCCCTGTTAGAATCAGTCTAGGTTTAAGGTTCTGTATACCAAATGCTCTGTAAACTCTGCAGGCTCTACACTGAATAGCTCAGCTCCAAACAGAGGAACACTGTAATGAGAAACAGTGCAGCGTGGCACCTCTGCCAGTGGTGCATATATTTTGCCTGCAGAATATCAGCAAGTGGATTCTCCAAAGCACCACAGTGTGTTTGGAGCAGAGGTCCCTCAGCCTCCCAGAAAGAACTGTATTGGAAACATCTTTGCAGTAGTAGAAATTGACAACACGTATATAAACATGCACTCTTTTGTCTTCAAGACAAACATAGTTAAAACCTCTCAGTACTTACACGAGCAGATTCATCTTGGCGTTTACTCTGCACACACACATACTCTTCAAAATTTTCTTAGAAGCTCCTTGGGCTTATAACACATGCATGTGTATGGAAAGAGCAAGTCTCAAAAAGTAAGTGAAAGTGTCTGAGTGCAGTGATGCAGAGGAAGGTTTCTAAATAGCCTGTGGGTATATCTGCAAAGGGGAAGTGCAGTGTCTGTGGCTACCCATGAAAGTATGTGCAAGTACTTCCTAGAAGCCTTACAAATGCAGTTACTGTGGGAAGAGCTCACTACAGGAAACGTGGTTTGATTCTTCCCATTGTTTCAAAGTTTGATCTTGCAATAGCTGAGGGAAAAAGATGAACCTGGTAACCTTCACATCCTTTCCCAGCAGATGCAAAGGTAACAACAGCTCCTGGAACTGACAGCACATGTGCACAGCACTGGGAGCCAGGGATTGGCTTCAGGCAGTAGGGTGGGCTGGGAGCGGATGCAGAGTGATGTCCCTCCTGCAATGGTATCTGGGCCTCTGTTACAGAATTGAAACAGGGCTCTCAACAATTGCTATCTCTGAAAATTGGTACATGCATGGCATCCTGTTACCACCAGCCACATGAGATAAATCGTGCAGCACTGAGCTGCACCAAGCACTTTTCTAATGAGCCTCGTAGTTCCAGGTAGGGTAAAGGTCTAAAGGGTCTTCACAAGCAAATCTTCCTCACGGATCTCGCCCGGACGCCTGGGCCCTCAGCTGTTGATTCAGTTCCTTGGCTTTCTCGCACCTCAGCCTCGGGTGCAGTGTTTGTTTTACCCATGCTATAGCACCTGTTACTACAGCAGCCCCGCTCTGGGGGCAGGAACCTGGCAGAACTTCCCAATCAGACCTGCCTGCACCATCTGTGCTTAGGAAGATTTTGTGCTTTGGCTTTCTCTGCATCCAGGAGACAAAGAGGACTCAGCAGAGCAAGCTGCTTTTAGCTATTTATTTTTAGCATTCTAGTGATACCAGAAACATGGAAGTAAACAGGAGGTTGTCAAGCTGTTGTAAATAGAATAGGGCTAAACCCATGACGCTGAGGAACCCACTGGCTAGGCTGGCTTATTAAGGAGATATTTAGCTATAGTTTTAAGGTACTTGATTTCAAGAGTTTATGGAAATGACTACAGTATCTCAATTTCCTATATTTCAACATTTCCCTGCTACATGCGTCTGAGCTCAGCAAAGGCCCCAGCTCCCTGTGCTGTGCGTGGCTGCCACTGCCCTCTCCCGGCTGTGAGATCACGGAATATGCAGCACACTTATTTTTAGAAACTAAAGAGGTAAATGCAGTTCACTGTTCTGCACAGAAACCCAATCCTGCACGTGCATTACCAGATTTTGAAAATCTTCAGCTTCATTGAACCCTGAGCCACCCCAAAGCAGTTCCCAAGCAGGAAGCAGCACTTGGGAGCAGGGCCCAGCCTGCAGCAAAGAGGAATGCTGAGAACGTAGTTTTGATGTGAACACTGATTTCAGCCATGTGGAATCACAAACTGGGAGGATGGAGGCATCACAGTTGTACTAGTAATCTCTTCCTCCACACAACTTCACCAAGCAGTCAACAAATGTTAAAATTCACGTTTTAACTGCAAATAAGGACTGCTTCATTCTGTAACACTGCTTAAAGGTCTCTACTCACAAGACCCAAAGTCTGAGACAAACACTAAGAACAGCAGTTCCTCACTGTATGCCTCAGCAAACTGTTGGTTCAGACAATGAGTGACAGGTGATAAGAACAAACATACCGTGAAATGGAGGGGAAGGAAGAAGGTAACAGTGATAACAAACTACAGCTATGTGGGCAGGGGCATGCCCTGCTCCCTCCAAAGCATCCACCCCTCAAGTCCTTGTTCTTGGCTGCCATGGATGGTAAGGAGGCCTAACTCTTTAACACCAAGGCTCCAAAAGCTTCAATTCTAATACGAATATAAGAAGAACACAGTAACTGCCTGCTATCCAACCTCAAACTCAAAGGTACTAAGAGATAAAGAATACTCATGTTGTAGTACTTTTAAACAAAAGTATTAGGAAATTGCCACAAGCAGACTGAAGGAAACACAAACCTCACCATCTCAATACCACATCTTTTGTTAAGATTCATTCATTCACATATTAGTTTTTGCTAACGTGCGTAAGGGTATATGACAGATTCTCTCAGTGAGGTGAAGTATGTATTTACTCACAAACTTGATGTGAAAGCACGGCTCTAAAAGTCCATAGATATTCAGAAATCAAGGATCAGTGAAGATTAAGACAGGAAAGAAGAATACATATTAACAAGCTTTACTGCACTGTAAGGAAATAGACAGAATTACTGAATAAAAAACATTTTAACCTCTTAATTGTGTGGCTTCTTGGAAACAAAAACAAACAAAAAAAGGACAATAACTACAAATGTACTATATTCAGCCCCATTTCCAGCTCACAGATGACTGTATACTTACTGGGCAGCTATCTTAATATATTTCTTCAATAGCTGCACACGCTTGCTGAGCTGAGCGCAAAGACAAATCTCAGTCACCACCCAGAACTGAATTTCATTAAATCTTCTTAAAAATAAATCCAGATTTGCTGTGGTCTTTTTAAAATTGTGCCTTCCAAATGTGTGATAGATCAGTTCCAGCTAGGAAAAAGAAAAACATTTGGGATTGGGTGATTTTTTTTTTCTAGAAATCTTATATTTCAGACAGCAGAAAGAAAGAAAGAGAAAAGTAAAAGAAAGTAAGGAAAGTATCTACTTCCTACACTAGCTTGAAACTTGCTCTACAGTTTACATTTATTGTTGTACTGATGACAGGAATTTAGGTTGCAAATCCAACTGTCAATAGGCATGCTAAAAGCATAACTAAATTATGCATAAACAGCTTAATATCTTGGATACTTAAATAAACAGCATGTGTATGTGAGAAGTTTTACAGACAGGACACAAAGATAACATTACAGAAAGAATGCCTTATGATTTCAAAACTTGTAGGCAGCCTTACTGCAGGATTTTGGAAAATCAAGATCATCTCCAAGTACTGAACATCCTTACTATACAGCACACCAAACTTTTTCTAACAGATTCTAATCTGCTGAATAGATGGATCTTTATACCTCATGCACACAGTTGAAGAGCTCCCAGTCATAAATTGTCATCTGATGTGCTAGGTCTTTGGAGCTCATCAGTTCAAACGTTCCAACTGTACCAGCTGACGGCCCCTCTTGTTCTGGTAACGGTGCCTACAAATGGAAAAAATATTTTAGAAATGCTAAATTACATGATTGGAGCTTTTCTTCCATGAAGTTTCAGATCTTTTTTTTCCAGTGTGACCATTTCCCTGCACCTGCTTCTAATAGGAAAGCTGAAATTTGCTGTTTGCCACAGGCCGGCATTAGGAAAATGGAAGTGCAAAAATCAGTATCCACTTTGAAGAGGATCCTGAGGAAAATTCTAAAATCTCCTCAGAGGTACTGAAAGGAAATAAGAGAGACTGTTCTCAGTATGTTATTCTTAGCATTGTTCTAAAATATGAAGCCAGAAACTACACACTGTGTTCCTTAAGCATGCTTATTTGTTTAGGAGCACAGGTCTGACCACAAAGCTTTTGTGATCGATTTCCTCTTTTATATACACAAACAACTGGGTCACAAAGCACAACACAAGCCAGATACTTTTGTAAATTACGGATTCTAACAATGAGAATTATTACATCCACTGTATTTTAGAAATTTGCAGTGACTGCAAGATCTTCTGTTCATCTACAAAACATGCCTCATACTTCCTCTATTAATCATTTGTGACTGCAAAACTTCTCATTATGATAATGAAAATTATATACATGCAGTCTTACAAGAAAGAATTCTTTATATAATTTGTGTATAAAGTATTTGTGAAAGACACTTCCATACCATCCAATAAAAGAAATATGATTTACAGTGTTGCACATAAGTAGATCTGTCAACAGTTACACTGAAGAGATTTAAAACGTTTTAAATCATGGCTTGAGATTAAGGCACATTTGAAGCAATCTGCTCTCAATATTAAGGTCAGCACATTTGAACCAGTTCTGACTAAACACTAACAAGCAATCCTCTTGCAAGTTCAAATGCATTCTAAAATATCTTTAGGGAAAAAAAATCAGTAAAACTTCTTGCAAACCCACGTTTTAATTGTTTTGTTTCCAGGAGAGGGCAGTAGAGTTCACCCACAAGTTTCTCAATGTCTGAGAAGGTCTTAGTTACTAATTGCAGAGCAGGGAATTGTCAACAGACTCCTTTCTGAGTAGCAACTGAATAGAGTCTGGAAGATTAAGAGGCCATATTTACATACTGTAATACTAAAAATGAGCTTATTAAATCAACCGTCTTCTATATGAGAATATCCTATTACCTGTAGAAAAAGGACTGGCTGGATTAATACATTAACAATATACAGCATGTAGAAGCTTTATTTCTGTTAAAGTTCTTGCTAGGGAAAACTCGTATATCAAATAGCATCATATAAAATATGATGGCATTTGAATATAAATATAATTAATATAATTAAACTTACCCACAGACATTATTACCATCTGCAGTTTTAAGAATAGTGTATTTAAGTACAATATTATCTAAGAAATGCAGGACAGCCATCAGCCTTATAACAGATTCCTCAACCTGGTATTTGCACAAACACAAAAGTTTCTTCAGCTGAAGACAGAGTATGAATGAAAAATACACAGTTAAGTGTAGAAAATCCTATTGTGTGGAAGTTTGTGGAAAAAGATGTAGAGCTTTTTTCCCCTGTTTGGATACAAATACAACGTAGCTGTTACCATAACAAACACATATTTTCCAGGGCCAGGAAAGAAGCACTTAGACATAAACCCATTGCATACTTGCAAATTTGTCTGACCCAGAACAACGCTCACATGGGAATTGTCAAGTGCAATATGAATAAATGTACCCACATAGGCAGCAGCAAGAAACTGGAATGTGAAAGGATTAAATGGGGAGAGAGGAAGGTCATAAGATTTTTGAAGTAGTTTGTACCTCTTTGAAAAAATGCAATTGATAAGGAGATGAATTCTGTTGTGCAGTGCTGAGAGCCTCTTAGAAGGTGCTGAGTGTTCACCTCTAATTCCTATTGAAGCCTGTCCAATTGACAAAAACTAGCACGCTGCAGCCCAGCAGCTGCTCAGAGCTCATTGTAGCATTTGGTGCACTTAGAATTGTTTGAGTTGGAAGAGACCTTTAAAGGTGATCTGGTCCAACTCCCCTGCAATGAACAGGGACACCTACAGATAGATCAGCGTGTTCAGAGCCCTGTCCAGACTCACCTTGAAAGTCTCCAAGGACAGGGCATCCACTCTGGGCAACCTGTGCCAGTGTCTCAACACCCTTATTGTAAAGATTTCTTCCTTATGTCCAATCTAAATCTCCCCTCAGGTAGTTTGAAGCCATTTCCTCTTGTCCTATCATGACAGACCCTGCTAAAGAGTGTTCCCTTCTTTCTTGCAGCTTCCCTTTAAATACTAAAAAGCTGCACTCAGGTCCCCCCTCCCCGGAGCCTTCTCTTCTCTGGACTGAACAGCTGAAGCTCTCTCAACCTGTCCTTGTAAGGGAGGCGTTCCATCCCTTGAATCATTTTTGTGGCCCTCCTCTAGACATTCTCCAACATGTCCATGTCTCTCCTGTACTGAGGACTCTACATTTGGACACAGTACTTCAGGTGAAGTCTCACCAGCGCAGAGCAGAGGAGCAGGATTACCTCCCTCACTCTGCTGGCCATGCTTCTTTTGATGCAGCCCAAGGTACAATTGTCTTTCCGGGCTGCAAGGGCACCTTGCTGGCTCATGCCCAGCTTATCATCCACCAGAATCCCCATGTCCTTTTTGGCAGGGCTGTGCTCTGTCCTTACATCCTCTAGCTGGTACTGATAGTTTGAGTTGCCATGACCCAGGTGCAAGACCCTGCACAAGGTTCTCCTGGGCCCTTTGCTCAAGTCCATCTATGACTCTCTGAGTGGCATCCCATCCCTCTTGTGTGTTGACTTCAGCCCACAGCTTGATGTCATCCACAAACTTACTGAGGATGTACTCGATCCTGCTGTCGAAGTCACTGATGAAGATGTTAAAGAGCACCGGTCCCAGTGCTGGCCCTTGAGGGATGATACTTGTCACTGGTTTCCACCTGGACATCAAGCCACTGACTACCACTCTCTGGGTACGATCTCACAACCAGTTCCTCATCCACCAAACAGTCCATTCATCAAATCCATATCATTCCAATTTGGAGAGAAGGATATTATGGGAGACCATGTCAAAGGCCTGTACTGCACACTACTGGGGTATGTTTGCCTGGGTTTCCATTTTTCAGTTGGTGTATCTATAGAAGCCTCAATCCAAGGTAGGCAGACAGCACAGGAGAAAAGACAAAGAAAGCCACGACAATTTGCTACCAATGGTATGTCCACACAGACATGCAAAGCCATGTAAAAGTACTCAGCATTGTACTAATGTAACCTCACTTTACAGTAGCATGCCTCATATGGGTATCTACTTAGCAGGACTAATTAACCCTAAGGGAGCACCAGAATTTAGTAAACTGAACAAGACATATCCCTGTGTGGAACTACAGTATGCTGTATGCATATTCCCTGGTTACTAAATTGAAAGCAGCAGCAAAGCACAGATTTTACCTCATCTATAAAAGAATTCAGGCATATATAGTAAGTGGCTTGTTAAAAGCATACAGGAGGCTGAAACAAGGGCAGGAGTAACAGAGTTCATGCTGACATGACTGTATGGAAACTGCTGAATCACGGTCTGAACCACTGATTGATCACCTGAGGCAAGCACTGAGTCAGACAGAGGGGCACAGGTGAAGGCAATTCACCTCTATGAGCGGAAGGGGTGGAGTCTGGCTCCACCTCTCCCAGACCCCATTTAAGGGCTGACCACCGCTAGGGAAGGATCTCATGTTGGAGATCCCTCCCCTTATTGGCAAACCTCAACCATCTGCAAAAGGTGAGCCTCTCTTTATTTACTTGTTGTCTGGTTATCATTCAGATAAGCCTAGCAGAATATACCATCTTCCTCACTATTTGCTCTGAATACTATTCTTCTGGGTTAGTCACCCTACACATGACTTGGCAATGACATTTGTTTTTAATGAAATAAAAGGAAGAAAAAGTACAGTCAAATCAAGCCCTTTAAAAGCAGACCCAATGGAGATTGTTAGTACTTACTGTAAGTACTTACAAGCAATTTTACTTAAGAAAAAAAAAAATTCCTTCTGGGGGATATGTTCTGTGATTTTAGTTAGAATCAGGGATTTTGACATAGTATTTACTGGAGCTCAGAAATAAAAGATTTTAAGGAATTTGCTGTCAGAACGAAGTCTCCATAACACTGCAATTGCCAACACTTATCTTCTGAAATATATCTTTGTGGCCATGTGGAGGTAATTCTGTAATCAGGAATTACTTTTAATCTTAGTGATAATATTCATCTCTTCCTATGTTTTGAGCATGACACAGAGAATATGGGAATCAAGTTTTGTCAGGTGGATCAAATGGATTTTTGCTCCAGTCTAGGCAATGATGACATGACTGTTTTAAATTCAGGGCTTGCTCCATAGCACTATTATAAGCCATTTCAGTGTGAGTATGTCCATTCTTTTTGAAAGAACAGAATAGAATCCCAAGCACTCAAATTAACTGAGGAGCTGAACTTTTTAAGCACTGCATATATACATACCAGTGAATCAAACTGGTCACGTGGGCAAGCAAAGAGCCGTCCATTAACACTCAGAGTTGTAAACACTGAAACGTCATGAGGCTTGAGCACAACTTTTTCTGTAAACATGAAACAGAAGACTTTAAGTATCTGTAATATTGACAGCAGGACTGCATCAATAGCTTCACAAATCAGCATTCTGGGGACAAATTTTACACAGTTAACTGATGTCCAGAATAGAATTAGATGGTAATAAGGTCCTCTTTGTTGAAGGAACATTACAAGCTCAGCCCAAGCCAGTCTCACTCAGAACAAACATCAAGAACTGGAATCTCAGCCTCAGACTGCACAGGCAGTTTAAAGAAGCCTGCACTGCCATCTCTAGAAACGATGTGGAAAAATCTAGCCATCATTACCGACTATTCATTCTTCTCTGAGGTTTAAGCATGTGGAGATCTGTTCTTGCTAGAAGTTTCCTTAGAAGACAACTGCATAAGAAGGTGATGAAATGTAACTGTATTCACAAATCTCACTACAGCAGTTCTAAAAGAACATCACATCACAAGTAAAGAAAAGATAATGAGGTAACTTACAAAAATCTCTGTCAGAGAGAGAGATTTGGCTGTCAGCAAATCTGACAATAAAAAAATTGCTGCAACTGCAAAAACAAGAGCTGCCTGGTGTCAGTCCTCAGGAAGTGAATGTTTTTGGCAGGCATCTCTATCTGCAAAAATGCCTTCCGATGCAGCTCTCATTAGTGCTGTATGCACTCACAATCGTACTCAGCCAGAGCACTTCAGCAAGACCAGTTCTCCAGCAGAAACCACCTTGAGGTAACTCTCCCATTTCTACACCGTACAGTAGGGGGCTGACTCCTGACCCTTTGCCAACAATAGGTGAGTGTGCTTGGCACCCAGATGCTCAGTGGAGGCCAGAATGGCAGGGACAACTATGGGAACATCAGCACTGCAACGTTTTTTGCTGCTACTGATTCTCACATCTAAACTGACGTTATTCACGTCTACCTCATGTTTCTGTTGTTAAAAAAAACTTGAAAGTCCTACACTGAAGGGAATGTGGGGTAGCTCTGCTCTGCAACATGCATATACACAAGCCGCTCATTTTCCCTATATGCCATGTGAGCTCCAGTCTGTGCCTGCAGTGGGGAAAAGTCTTGCCTCTGACATAGCTTGTACTAGCTGAACATGCGGTTGGTATGAAAGCCATGACCAAATTAGTCTTGCTTTTCAATCCCTTCTGGCCTCTTTTACTATGAGAAATATTTAAGACAAGGGAAATTCAGTACCTCCTCCAGAACTCATCTTTACAATGATAAGGCCTTCTCCAGAGCCCAGCTTATCTGCTACTGCGCTGATCACTTCCTTCACAGAAGATGACACCGGCACGCGGATAGTGGTATAGGTTTTGTCTATGCAGTACACCTTAAAAAGAACTAAAGAAAAAAACATTCCACTATGTATGCCATAGGTAACAATCACAGAGATGTTTAAACTTCAGTAACCATTGCTCACAAATGAAAGAACAAAAACAAAAATAAACCGTTACTGTTTTGATGACTACCCATTCCTCAGATGTTCTACAATTTCTAGTCTAGAAATCCCAGAGCTTTTAGTAAAACATGAAGTACTACTGTTTTAGAACTGCTATGCAATTTATGGGTGGTGGTTTCATCTGGTACTTTATTATGTCCCAGATATTATAATGTTTTTTGAAAACAATTGCTTTCAGGAGTCAGAAAATCTGGCTGCGAACTCTCTTAATTACAGGAGAATACTTTTCATTTTACAAAATAGTTTTGAAAATAAAGTTCAGGTTACAATCTGAACTAAAACTGTAAACTGTACTGGAGCCTTTTTCTTTTTCCAGGCATATATGTAATTGTTGACTCAGGAATACTGTAGACAATTAAGAGGAATTCCCTAAAACTTGAGTACACATTGGTTTCACACACTTATACAAGAATTTAGGTCTCTGACTGCCTAGGAATCAATACAATAGAACATTAGCCTGAAAAAAGCAAGGCAGCATGCAGTGACACAAGTTTAAGACAGAAGTAGTCAGCAAAATACTCCTTCAGCTGAGCTGTCAAGCCAAACTAAGCAGTCTCTGAGGTTGTGGCTGTCTACGTGTTTTCAAGGCTCAGTTTGCTGCCAGCACTACGAATGAGAAAGGTGCAGTCACAGGAAAGCATCAGTTAATTTCTGTCCATACAGATAGATGTAGTACTTTCAGGGCTGTAGCAACTGTTGTGCTCTTTGTAGACTAGAAGAAACACTGATATGAACAACAGGAACTGGACACATGGCAGGATTTTTGCTGTTTGTATGCAGTTAAATCCTGCTTTTGAAATGCCACTGGCTTTCTCAGACAAATGACTTTGCACTTTGTTCCCTTATTTTTACCACTGTGTAGTAGCAAGTGTGATCTCTTAAGTGCAAACACTGAAGCAGAAGGTATTTTCTGTGATGAAGATGCACAAGAACCATGGAGGGCCTGGTCCAGGAAGTTGCAAAGAAACCCCCAGATGTGTTAGTTTTGAAGAGTTTGCTATCGTTTACAATGAACAGATCTCAGAATGTTGTTACATAGAATTGCTTTTTCCTGCCTGATGTGAGTGACAACATGAAAAGCCACTACACTGAAAATGGTACTCTAACACACTGCTGTAAATTTTACCTTGATCTCTCCACAGAGTCAAACAATACCAATAGGGCAAAAGAGCAGATTCTGTTTTCTAGGCTGTGTGCCACACGGCAGAGCTCCAGGTCATGATTATCTGCTCCACTCACATCTCACAAAGGAGCATTTCTGGTGAAACAGCTGTATGTATTAGCTCAAACCACACAGAAGAGAAAGAGACTCAAACACGACCTTATGCAACAAATATTTATTGCACTGACACTACCTGCATGGACACTGTACTGGTTCTTGCCTGTTTTGTTCCCTGTTTTAAAGGTTGTTACATTCTTCCTCTGAGGAAGCACAGTGCTTTATAGCACATAGATGGGAAAAGATCAGAAGTATTTCAAGGCAGCGATGGAGAATGTGGGTTCAGAAAATGAAAAGTTTGCTTCAGGCCAGGCTTACAAACTCTTGGTACTTTTGTTTCTTTTCAGGCCCTTTACTTTCAGACAGACAACTTTACTACAAATCCTAGTGGCTCAAGAAAACTCTTCAGAGAAGGAACTCACCTTCATCGCTGCCTCTGATAGGTTGGCGTTTCTGTGCTCTGTCATCACTTGTATTAAATAGCTGCAGAAGAACTTTGTGCTGCAAAATTTACACAAAGTAAAAAGTTATTTCTGAATGTGTTGTTTTAATAAATCCAAAATTACTGAAGAGAAGATGCTTACATGTTTGCAATGCTAAAGCTCTTATTTAGGAAACAGATAAATTATCTTACCTTCTTTTGTGCTGCTTTAGGTTCCTCAGCTCTATAAAATTTAAAACAGAGCATATATCATTACATATCTCCTGAAAGATTTTGTGCACAAAGCCACCTAAAGAACATGGATGACTTGTCAAACTGCAGTATCAACACATTCATGTTTTTATATAGGAAAAGAAGACCAGATGATACTACAGGTAAACTAAACCATCACTAAGGCACAGAAAATACTCTGCAAAGTTCATGCAAGCATGAAATAAGCATGCAGTTCAGTTTCAGTGGTGTATACATAATATCTTATTTCTTCTGTCAACCCTTTTATGAGGCAGATTGGTGTATGCAAGAATTACATGGAAAGAGAGGGTCACATTCATTCAAATAAGTCTGCATGCAAACATTCAGTCTTCAGTGACTGAGTGCCGTTCACGAAACACATTTTTAAAAGATATAAGAAATAATTTTCTTCATTTATTTGCTAAGAAGAAGAGTGAAGAACAAGAAGGAAAAAGGCATAATTTTTGCTTACACTTGCTTTACAATTTTCTCTAGCTCTGGAAGTTGCTCCTTTAGTGCTGCAATCATTCTAGTATCATCTGACACAGATACATAAAATTCCTGTAAATGACATAGAATACTCTTTAAATAACTATGGGGTAAATGAGCAGTACTAAGGATAGAGGATTATGAGATGACATCTGATAGTTTAATGATTATAAAGAATGCTAATCTGCATAGATGAACACATGCTGGGGCCAACCCTCTATTACTTCTACTTGTTTATCTCCAGCTGATTTAAAGCAAGAGTTACACATGCAGAAGGGAAGCCTGATGAGAGGTGGAAGACGTGTTTTCTTAGCTTACTGCACAACCACTGACTGCTTGTGCAAATACTGCATTTTCAGATTATCAAGGAGAAAAGCATGAGGATTCACAAATAATGTGGCACAATTGTACGTTTGTTTGGGTTTTTTTTACCCACTGCTGTTGTAGTCTAGTAATTTTGTTTAAAAATAATCCTTCCAGTATCAGCAATTTCTTTCCTTTCCCTTAAAACCTAAAACATAAAACCACCCTACAGTCTTGACCATGCTTGCTAGTGCAAGCCCAATTCTCATCTAATCTTCAATTTCTATAAATGTACTATTTTCAATCACAGTTTTATATTCCTCTCTTCCAGCACTATCCTGGATTTGTTCATTCTAGCTTCTGTATTTTGTATTCCACTTTTTTTTCCTGAAGTGCTCAGTGAACTCTTAGGCAAAACTTGGAAGCACTGTACCATACACATTCTCCATGATGCTGAGCACTTGAAACCTTTTTCTACTTAAAATCTACTCTGCACTTGACCTCTATGACTTTGTCTTCCCTTTACTATCTTTCTGCCTTTAATCTTGCCTTCAACATCTTCATTCAGAGAATTATTTTCATTCAGATCCATATTTTGGGAAGACTTATCTCCGCCTGTGTTTTACTTCTCCCTCTCTTGAACACTGTCATCGATTAATTGCTCTACTGTGCTAATTAAACTATCATCTTCATGGTGGCATCCAACAGATTTTTGTGTTCCAGCTCTGTTTGGTTTTGTTCAAAAATAAATCTCTGTAGATAAATTTAAACATTAACCAAAGCTCACTGTAGCTAGTAAATGTTCTTAGGCAATGCCCACCAATCCATGCTAATACTCTACTATTTGAACAATATACAAAATATAGCCAGGTGTTCACACCTGTAATTTGGGATCACATTTGACTTGATCATGTTATATGTCTTCATATTTAAGTTTGGCATCCTAAAGTACAGCTTTTCCACTCTACCTGCAGAGTTAAGATTCAGGCTCAGCCTCACGCAGCTCAGTCACACAAACCTTTCTTGATGAGGCTTTCTTGTCTCACTCATGTGCCTTTGCAATGCTGCCACAGAGATGACTTTCCTAGCCCAGTTTTCCTAGCACATTTCACTTTTTTTGTGTCTTTTTGGGTCTATCTCCAAAGCTTGTCTTAGCAAACTTGCCCACGTGGGCTTGCTGCATTCCTGTCATACTTTAGGCCTGCTTCTGTTTCCCTGTAACTAACTCTTAACTAGCTAACTCTTACTCAATTTTAAGTTCTCTGGTGCAAGAAATATTCATTCTGTGTTTGGACAGAATGAAACATGAGACTGTGATTTATGAATGCAGTAGGTAACAATAACAACAATCATGACTTATATGGCATGGCATCTATCCCAAAGATCTTATAAAGAGTATCCGATTAATTTGTAATAAGGGATCATGAAAATTCTGAATGCAAAGATCATAAGTTCCAGTAGCTGCAGCACAGCTTTCATTCAAGTGGAAACTACTTTTGCTTCTGTACAGTGACAATCCTTCAGCTCCATCCTGGCACAACTCAGGCAAACACCCAGTTCACAAGAAGCAACAATAAAGCAACTTTATATATCCTTATTCAACATTCTACCCGTGCAGAACTTTCAATGGGGTGTGCAATTCCGGCAGATAACATCAGAGATCCAGAGCCTGACAATGGCTCAAGCACTGCTGTGTACACTGTCTGCAGCTAAATCCAATTAAACAGTTACGAGTTTGCACTCTGAAATGACACACTTTACTTTGTAACAGAGTTCAATATGTTCTGATCAGGCTTCCAACGTACCTTGCTAGGTAGATACTTTCCAGTACACTGATAAAACAGTTCCATCCTACCTCCAAAAAGGCCATTGCTGCTTCATCTTCTTGTAGCAAATCTCCATATAGAGCAGCCCACTGCAGAACCAGTCGAATGACTCGCCTTTTATTGTTGAGAGCATAATCCATTTTCTCTTGCTCTGTACCCTGGGAAGGCTGGGCATGATAAGTACCACGGTGTCAAGGAAAATGATCAGTGACTGAAAGTATCGGAACAAGTATGAATTTACAAACAAATTTACAAACCACTCATTTTCAAGGTGTTCAAATGTAACTTTCCACTACACACTTTTGATTTCTGACTGTCGCTAGCACGAAGATTTGTGAACCTTTAATAGTCATACAAAAAGTAAAAAGTCAGTGAAGTCACTGAAGAGCGATCCCACCACAGAGAAAGTTGCTATGGAGGAGAAGAACAGAAATGATGTTTGGAATAACAGAGAGCAGAATTAATGGTTAAGACTGAAGAAGGATGTTCTCCCCTGTCCTTCTTTGGAGACTGTGGCAGAAAAAGAAAAATGTCAGTTTGTATTTATACACAATTCCAATATTCTGGAATGAACCACCAGCACAACATCTTTTATTTACAGAAGCTACTGTAAACCAGGGTGAACCTCAATCCCCTTATGGTAGGAGAACCTAATTCACAGTCCAAGTTTACAGTCTAAACTGACTACAGAGAAATAGCATAAAATAATAAATTTTGTAGTAGCTTCCCTTTATATCTGAGGAAATTAAAAATTTCCTTTCTAACAATTACACAATATTTGGGAAACAATACTTTGCAACAGTTTCCACAAACACTTCTAAGTATCTAAGTCCTTTACCTGAAGCTATAATTTTAAAAGCTCTGGTCATTTAAAGATCTCCACTGACATCACTGCTAAATCAGTGACAAAACATACTGACGAGCTTGATGTGTGTAGAGTAAATAACTCCTAATGACGATACTCCACCAGGGAATAGTATAGAAGATGGTATATTTTAAGTAGTTCTATACAAACAGTTATACAGGTAATACAAAAGAGAAGATGGCTCACCTTTAAGATGACAAGGCTCGCAGAGGACTCCACATGGGAGGGATCTCCAAGAAGAGATCCTTCCCTGGTGGTGGTCAGCCCTTAAATGGGGTTTGAGAGAGGAGGAACTAGGCTCCACCCCTTCCACCCACACAGGTATATCACCTTCACCTGTGCCCCCATGGCTGACTTGGTGCTCACCTCAGGTGACCAATCAGTGGTTCAGGCCGTGATTCAGCAGTTCCCATACACTCCACCCCTTCACGACATGAACCACTGATCAAGTAACCATAAGGTGAGTTCCCCTTGATACAGAGACCCAATACATCGCGACGCTTACATAATTGCCCGTCGCAACGCATGCTGATGTAATCTGATATGAGTGATGATCGGCGCATCCGTCGAACTCTTCTTTGGGCCAGTGCTCGGTGGTATCTACTGGAAGCATGTAATCATACAGTGCAGGTCCATCTTACGTGTCATCAGTCCCGGTTAGACCATCACCAGATGCTTCACATGGTCTTATAACAACTCTGGAACACTGCAGTATTGTTTTGATTCCTTCTGGTGATTCATAGACTTATGGGGAGTAATACAAGTGTTTTAGAGGTACCAAGAGGGGAAGATCCGCTTTCCAGGGCAAGATACAGGCCGTATTCCTGTCTTGGGTTAACACTTCAGCTTGTACAGGGGCACGCCCTGGTCGCCTGTACCAAACCCTTTGACCCGATGTCTGTGGCTGTACGACTATATCAGGCACCAAAGGGGGTGTCCTGATCTGCCACAGAGACATGATAGGGGTCCCCTTAGCAATGAAGACTGGAGTGTTAACCATTATTTCAGTAGGCCATGTACCTATAACCGGAGGAGCTACCGAACCCCCCACCTCCAATAATCTCCCCCAAGGTGCAAGTAGGCCGCACCATCGTGGTCCTACCTGCACCTTCCAGGGCCATTTTATTCTATTGGTACCTGGTTCTAGGTCCTCAGGGGCAGGGAGCAGAAGGTTGTTCTCATTGCCAATCTGAGGTTTCACTTCATTATCGGTGCCCGTAATTTGGATCCTAAGTGGGGAGGCCCATATTGTTTGTAACATTTTCAAGGCACTGGGTCTGCCATCTCTAGGTCTTTCATTCAGGTCCCGCAGGGTCTCATGGAGTCTCTTTGTCCACCCCTGCAGGGACTGAGAGTCTGTCTTCAGGGCAGCCTTGAGAATACCATTGTAACGTTCAATAAGGCCTGCCCCCGTTGGATTATATGGCAGGTGGAATCGCCACTCAATATTATTTTCTTCTGCCCAGCGTTGTATCACTGCACCCGTGAAATGACTTCCTTGGTCACTCTCGATGACTTGCGGTGTCCCGTAGGCAGCCATCAACCTTGTGAGTGCCTTTATAGTGTATGCCTGGTTGGCTTTTGGTACTGGATAGGCCTGCATTAGCCCACTCGCGGTGTCGACACAGGTTAGGGCATATCTCGCCCCCTCAGACCGAGGGAGAGGCCCAATATAATCAACCTGCCACCTCTGTAGAGGATTGTGTCCTCTAGCAAGATGGGCTGTAGTTTCAGGCAACGACCTCGGTCTTATCTTAGAGCAGGCGTCACAGTCTCGGCATGCTTGAGCGATGTCCGATAGTTGTACGGGCAGTCCCCACGCTTTAGCGGCTGCCCACATGGTCTTCTGCCCAGCATGCCGCAGCTTTTGATGTAGCCAGTAAGCGATATTCTCAGATGGAGAGTTCTCAACCCATCTAACTCGGGCCAGTGTGTCGGCTTCATCATTTCCTGGTGACTGTAGGGGTTGATGACCAGAAACATGGTAGACACACACAGTTCTGTGTTTGACTGTATTCCATATGTCTAACCACATATCTTTGCCCCAGATCGGTCGGGAGTGGATAGTCCAATCCTGGGTGGCCCACTGTGCGATCCAAAGAGTGAGCCCCCGATACACAGCCCAACTATCTGTGCAAATATTCAGGATACCATCACCAGGTTCTTTGGTTATAACCATCCACACTGCCCGCAGCTCTGCCCACTGGCTGCTTTGACCATCCCCCTCTTCGAACCAGATTGTGTCTGTGGCAGGATGGTACGCTACTGCTCTCCACTTACTTGGGTTGCCCTTGCTGGACCCATCCGTGTACCAGGCATCTTCAGGAATAGGATATTTTCCTTCCTGGACGGGACTCTTCTGTGGTGGAGCAACCGAAGTTTGTTTTGGTGCATCACTATGATACGTTACTGGGCCAAGAATCTTCTGAAGCTCTTCTTTCAATGGTGAGGAAGATAGACTACTCCTCTGACTGAGATAGGCAACCCATCGTGCCACCGTCTGCGCCTGGGCCACCCCCGTCTTAGGAAGGTGGGTCAGATCTCTTACCCACCCCTGGATTGGCAATGTAGTCTTGACTATAACTTCGGCCGTTTGGGTTATTGGCTCTACCGCTTGTAATGCGGAATAGGCAGCCAATAACTGTTTTTCAATCATACTATATCTTTCCTCTGCTCCATGCCACACCTGAGACCAAAATCCAATGGGGGTCCGAACAGAACTCTGACGTTGCCACAGGCCCCAGCCAAAGCCATCTTGAGTTACGTGAACATCTAGCTCAGCTGGAAGGGTAGGATCAAATATACCCAGTGCCTGGGCTTGTTTAACCGCCTGTTTCGCCTGTTGAAAAGCATCCTGTTCTGTTCTCCCCCAGTCCCATAATTGGCCCTTTTTGGTAAGTCTATATAAAGGTCTCAGCAGCTGCGCCAAATGAGGTATAAAGGAACGCCAATATCCCAATATACCCAGGAATTCCTGCAGCTGCTTTGGTGTTGTAGGGACTGGAAATGCCTGAACCTTATCTATGACGGCATCAGGCAATACTTTGGTCTTTCCTGACCAGACTACCCCTAGAAATTTTACGGACAGTCCTGGACCTTGCACTTTTTGAGGATTGATAGCCCATCCTCTTTCACTTAGGTAGGCAGTTAATGAATCTGCTGCCTCCCCTACTGCTTCCAGTGAGTCGGATGTTAACAGGAGGTCATCAATATAGTGGTATAGGTTCACACTGTTTGGTTTCCTCCAATCAGCCAGGTCACGTGCCACCAAATTATGACAGTATGTTGGTGAGTGCACGTACCCCTGTGGCAAGACCTGAAAGGTCCACTGCCTGCCTCCCCACGTAAATGCAAATTGATCTTGTGATTCTTTAGCAATAGGTATGCTAAAAAACGCATTCGCTAAATCCAGGACACAATGGTAGGTTTTAATTTCCCTACTAAGAGTGTCCATTAAGGAGGCAATATTGGGTACGGCCGCATGGATGGGCGGCGTGACCTTATTCAGTTCCCTATAATCCACCGTCATTCTCCATGTTCCATCCGACTTCCGTACTGGCCATATGGGGGAATTATATGGGCTGTGTGCAGGCCTTATAATACCTACTTTCTCTAATTCCTGCACTGTTTTTGATATTTCTTCTTGTCCACCCGGGAGTCTGTACTGTCTTACATTAGTAATCCGGCGTGGTTTTGGCAAACAAATGGGCTCATGTTTCGCATGGCCCCTCAATATTGTCCGTATTGCCCGGATACTAATGTACCTCTGCCGTAGTCTGAACTCTCCCACAGTTGTCTGGAGAGCCAGACCCCATAGAATGTCTATGCCCAAGATATATTCTGGAATTGGGGCAATCGACACCTTATACTCCCGGGGCGGGAGACGCCCAACCCCCAATTTCAGCCACGTCTGGGTGACTGGAATAGTCTGTCCCCCAAACCCACCAATCATCACTCTATTACCCTTAAATTTCGTTGGGTCTCCATATATAATCGATGTTTCTGCGCCAGTATCCACTAGAGCCATCACCTTCTGCACATTTGTCCTGGACCAGAATATTGTTAGTTCTACATAGGGCCTCCGGTCACAGCTAGAGGCCCTATGGGGACCAGAATTTTCCGTTAATCCATGAATTTTGCCAGATCTAAATCTTTTGCCACAGGTGGCTCAGGCACTGTAGCCTGTGACACCTGCGGATATTTTTTCCTTCTGTTCGGTATTATAAAGTCAGCCAAATTCCAGGTTGTTGTTGGTGTTTTTTCTATAATTCGTACTCCCGATTTTCTGGGAGCACTCTGAAATTTCTGATCATTTCTAAGCTGTTTCCACAGCTGTAACAAAACATGGTTGGGTTGCCCATCAATTTTGGTAAATGCAACCCCAGCCCGTATGAGATCATTAAACATAGTCCTCCGGGATACCCGTACGGGGCCTGATCGGGGCATCCGTGGAGCAGGCTTTTTAGTTCTAATAGGGAAGGCCTCAGCATCTTCCACTATACGAACATTACGCCTGGTTCTTACGCGCTCCGTCTCCCCTAAGTCTGCTACTAACTGGGCTGCCTGCTGTACGATGGCTTCTGATGCCACCAATGGATTTAATATGGAAACCAACATCCCATATAGGTGGGAGGGGGCCTGCTGTAGTATTAGATCTCTCATGCCCGCTGTAAATTTTTCCGTATCGGGGCTTTCAAAAGTGTCCGCATACAGAGCCTCCCTCATACCCAGTTCTCTGATATAGGTCTGGAGGTCCTCCATAGAGGACCACAAACCAGTATTAAGAGGGATATCGGTTTTGTTGGGCCATGTCAAGCGGCATGCAGCCATCAACCAATCTATAATAGAATGGTTTTCCTCATTATAATGGACAGCTGCATATAATCTTTGTCTTAATGCCGGGTTTATCGTTATAGATGCTAATTTTGACATTTCTGTTCCATTTACTAAAACACTTTCAGCTCCTGCATCCCATAACCTTAGGAGCCATGATGGTATGCTTTCTCTTGGTTTCTGATGGAACCGTTGTACTAGGTCCATCAACTCATTAGCTGTATATGGACGAGCGGTCACATGGAGGCAGGTTTCTGCAGGGGGCCATTGGTCAGGAGGCACCCCTGCTGGTCTATCCTGTACCTTCTTTGTTTTTTGAGTTATAATAGGCCGAATCTCGAATGGGTCCATCATAGATGGAGTTTCGAGATCTGCCTTAGAGATCTTTTCCCCTGTCATATCAGAGTCTTCTTCCTCTGATTTTGGGGTGTCTTCTACCAATATATTCCTTATTTGTCTTGTGGGGACATTTAGGCCAGGCTTTTTGGTTGTTAACGTACCCAGCTGTTGTTCCAGTTTCTCAATACGGTCTCGTAATAACTGATTTTCAGTCTCCATATTAACATTTGCAACATCTAACTTGAGTATGGCCATTACTAATGGCCAGGCTACTGCAGAGGCAGCTAACCGCCGCTCCTTGGTAACAAGTATGTCTTTATCTAATCCTACAAAGTAGTCAGTCAAATAAGATGGAGAAGGAGCGGCAGTCCCTGGAACCCGCATGGGTCCCCATTTCTCAATAACGGATGCCAATCCATAGTAGGGTGACCCCATGAATCCTGGAATTAGACCAGGGATTGTCTGTTCTAGGGGGGTAACGTTCTCCCCCTTGGCCCATTTAAACATACTCCAAATAAACGACATTATGGATTTAGTTAGAGCTGCCTGGCTCGCCAAATGTAGAGTAAATAACTCCTAATGACGATACTCCACCAGGGAATAGTATAGAAGATGGTATATTTTAAGTAGTTCTATACAAACAGTTATACAGGTAATACAAAAGAGAAGATGGCTCACCTTTAAGATGACAAGGCTCGCAGAGGACTCCACATGGGAGGGATCTCCAAGAAGAGATCCTTCCCTGGTGGTGGTCAGCCCTTAAATGGGGTTTGAGAGAGGAGGAACTAGGCTCCACCCCTTCCACCCACACAGGTATATCACCTTCACCTGTGGCCCCATGGCTGACTTGGTGCTCACCTCAGGTGACCAATCAGTGGTTCAGGCCGTGATTCAGCAGTTCCCATACAATGTGGACTTCAGATTTTCTTCTCAGTTAATGGGAAGAAGGTACATAAGATTTTATTTCAGTTCAATTGATTTCACCACTTAGTCATTCAGGGCTGCTTTGTTTTTGTAGATAAAAAAAACTACTTCAGATGTGTGTTTATAACCTAGGGCTTTCTTCCAAACTCTAAATTACGTCCCACAAGCAGAAGCATTAGCAAATACTTTTATAAAAATATATATTGCTTAATACTACTAGCTCTCTACTTGCCATCATTCTTATAGTAATCATGTCAACTTAGAATGAAAAACTGGTGCCAAGGAAGGTTTCTATAGTTCTTAAAATGACCATGATGGGCAATAAACCAAGTTAATTACAGCCCTTAACCTATGTGAAAATTATGAATTCCTACCAGAAAAAGGATATGACAATTTGTGTACTTGCTTCTTATGGAGGTTAGCAATATATATTTTAGTTGTTTCCCAATAAATTGCTGACTGAATGTGAAGTAAGCACAGAACTAGTGCAACTCCATCTTCAACATTTCCTCCTGGGTACCAAAATTCTCTTCATAGCTTATCATGAATAATAACATTCAAAGTTATATAGAAGCCATTAATATTTTATTACTGGCAATATTTCACACACTACAGTGAGGTCCAGTATCCTTTCAAGATGCAGTTTCAGTTGCACAAACAAAAGATTTAAAATTTTTAATTATAAAATTTAAATATTTATTGGAAATAAAAATGAGCTAAGAAATATATTTTAAGCTTCACATTTATTATTACAACAAGATCTCTCTTGTTTTTCTATAACAAATGTTAACATACTTCATATTAATAAAATACTTTGGGAAGCAGTATCTATTAACTCACACTTCTTAAATGATCTTCCAGCCCCAAATATCTGCAGAGATCCAACATGACTGAGGGGCTACTGGGGCACTCACTCAGCTGACAAACTTTGAGAAATTTGCATTTTAATTTCATTCAGAAAGGATTCAAATGACTAGGGAACTAAAAATGTTAGTTTACTTATGGGAGTAAGTAAGCTGAAGGGTCATAAGTAAATAATATATTGTAAACCATGTGCTCTAACATCTCAGGGAACAAGTTTAATATTCCACTGAGTCATTTTTCTCATGCCATTTTTACTTTTCAAACTCTGTAATTATTTCATGTATTTTTACTTTCTTGTTAACTGACTCACCACAGGCACTGGTAATTTTTCTGTATTTTTACTGCTCATTTATATTGATTGCTCTTTTATTATTAACATTATCAGAGGGAAAGTCAATGAAGGGTGCTCCCATTTTTATGGGACCTACAGGACACAGATTCACTGCAGATTACAAACAGAAGTAAAATACCATGTATTCTTGCAGTGTCAGATAATTGTAAAATATTTGTCAACACTAACACAATTATGTATATATGTATCTAATTCTGTCTAATACATACTAGGAAATGGAATCAATTCTCAAGTCTGTTCCTCTCTCTGTGGGAACATGCAGCTAGACTGGGAGCTCCGTAAAATCAGCACCAGTTCCTACAGGGGAACACAAGCCATTTTGCTGGCATGGTGGTAAAGGAGGTTCACAAAACATTCATAAGGAAACACGCTAAAGGACTACTGCCTACAAAGAGTAAAGAAGGAATTATTTACTTTGAAAACATTTAGACAATGGCTCTTAAAAGATGAAAACTTGTGCACATGCTCACAGAATTGTACTACCCCAAGAGCACTATCCCAAATGTACACTTGAAAAGTAATTTTGGAGGTGTTACCCTATTATCAAGTTTTATTTTGAGATTTATCCTGCTTCCTTCTGACTAGCTGTAGCTCTAACAATTTTCCATTTCCATCCTGGTGAAATAGAGAGGGAAGAAAGTCTTAACATAACAGACAGGATGTATTGCTTATTGATCCAGGACCAGGGAAGCATATTCTTCATATACATCAGTGATTAACAATGAGCTGTACCAAGGGGGAACACAGCATAAGCACTGAGTTCTGAGCAACCTATACTGTTACTTAAACAAAATGGTGCACCCATTCAATCCTTTCAGTCTTGAAGAGCATACAGATGACCAAACACTGCTGAGAAGGAAGAAAAAAAAACCCACATGTATACCCTGTACTATGCTTGAAAGCACTGCAGTGCTCTGGTTCTACTCACACCTGCATGCTGCCAGCTAAAATAGTAGCCTATGTGGGTGTAAGAAAATAGACTTCTATTGATTCAAAATTGGGAGTTGCAGCAAAAACAGTGTCTCTGACTGAATCACTTTTCTTATTTCTCTTTTATCATTTTAATTTCCTCACTGAGCATAACTAATTTCTCTTTAGTCTCACAGCATCAGAAAACATTTTTGTACAGTGATTTTGCTCAAAAAAGATGGGCTTTGTTAGCAACCTTTCAACTCTAACAATAAATATCAATGGTACAATCAACACAGCACAGTTTGATTTTCCATATTCAGAATGGACCAAATAAACAATAATTCAGTACTAGGAAAAGCTGACACAAAATCAGTGGGACACCAGCTATTTTCAGCCCTCCTCTTCCTCCTACCTGAAAAGGAATTGGCATGACGCCTGCCATGACCCTCTAAATAGCTTATTGGTCTTAGCCCCTCTGGAATAGATTCCATAATAAGAAAAGCCTTTCTTCTATAAACAGTGAGGTGCATTTTGCTTATGCATCTGATTTTCTAAGTTATTGGATATCAGCTATATACTGTTATAGTGAAGGACAGACAAGCTAGAATCTCAAATGGACTGACTGACAAACAGATCGCCTAGAGATTTCTGGAAAAAAAAAATCAAAACAGCATTCTTGTTTTTTTTTTCCCCTCTTCTCAAATCTGTCAGCAGTAGCATTTCATAATGTTTTTGCTATGTAAAACAATTGGGTTTTGGAAAATGTGTTTTTTGCAGACGTATGAACAATTTTCTATAGACGAGTATTGTGGGTCCAAAGGTTTTCAAAGCAATTACTGTCCTTGCTAGTAGTAAGACAAATGAATTCCCCAGCTTGCCAGACAAGGACACGATACTCTATTTTGTCCCTTCAGGATGTTAGCTTTCCCAGATGTCACTTGCCCTGCTGAGCTTCAAGAAGTGCATGCATTCACACCAATATGATTACAAATAAATAAATAAATAAACAGCAAATTGAAGTTATAGTCTTGTCAGAGATCTACAAAACAGAAAAAAAAGGTATGTTTATTTAATGCTTACTATCACTTGATTTGTTCAAGTCACAGCACACAAGGAAAACTTTCCAGTCTCCAGCAGCTCTCTCACAACTTGCCAGTAGCTGATGGAAATTTCACAGATGCCTTCTACATAACACACAGATAGTATGAGAATGACCTTCAGCTCCTACTGCTACGTGTTTTTTCTCCTAGGTATTCGCATTTTTTGTAGTGCGTTAAAATTTCCTAAAAACTATTATATATTATTGTTCATAGCCATATTATGACAGTGCCTAGGAACTACTTACTCATTGTCCAGAGTTCAGACACTCTCCTGCTTGAGGCAGTTTGTGGCTTGTAACCTATGAAGCGGACCACAGAAATCACTGAAACATAGTAATTTTAGTTCAAATCTTAGCAAATATCAAAAAAGACAGAAAGAGGAAGGAAAAAGGGGGGCTGATCTAAACTTGTATGTAATTTCACTTATAGAACCATAGAATTGTTTGGGCTGGAAGGGACACCTTCTCTTAGAACAAGCTGGACAAAGCATCATTCAAACTGGCCTTGAACAGCTATCAGGTGAAGGGACAGTAGATTCCTTTTCCTTGGTGTAACAATAATCTCAGAAAGGATACAATCATCATGCTCCAGGCCTGCATCTCATCATGTCTATACACTACCCATTTCAGAGTTGTTCAGCTATAAGACAAGCTGTCAGTCAGACACTTAGAACCTACCAACAAGGCACAGCCTCCATGAAACACAATTTAATTCTTGAGAGAGAAAATCTCCTGCCCCATCAATGGTATGGAAAGCTGAAATAGGAAATTAACTTATCTGTTACAAAAGGATATTGTGCCATCAAGGCTGGGCAGAGCTGACTGTTTGGCATAAAAACACAGTGCATCATAATAAAATCATTTAAAACAGAATCTGTGAAAAGAGAAGAAGGAAAACAGCAAATTAAGAATTTAGGGGAAAACAAGGATAAGGCTTATTTAAGTAAAAAAAAAATCCTGTTAGTCCTTGGTAGATAATAAAGGTCCCGTTTTTGCACTTTGTAGACATTAAGTATGGAAATGTGAAGGAACAAGTATGTGCTGAAATGTTAAGCTTTTACTCTTGTCTGTATGGATTTAATTGCATTTTATGTTAAGAGGTTTTTGCTTGTGTCAAAAGAAAGCTTGGCACAGCAAAGAAAAAACAACAACTAGAATATCTGTACAAAAATGAAACATTTGGGTATATTCCTCCTCAACAAGTGTAGAGATCTGTAGGTACCACTTCTACAGTGCAACTTTTCAGGGAAAAGAAACAATTCAAAGTGCTGTAAGCAAGCGATGTCGTAAAAAATACAGTGAGATAACTGCAACCTGACATTACACCATTGTTTCATTGTAATTCATATTTGATAATCTCTCTCAGTTGACAAAGTACCTCCAAATAGTAGGACTTTTTCTTGCACAATACGCAGGACAAAGTGAATTTTAACTGTTCTTAAATTAAGGAACTGAAAAAATCAAAACTGATATTTTCTAGCTGTCTGAACTCTTATATCCTAAAAATAGTCCAGCTTGTGAACTGTGACTCTTTTGTCCCAGGGGGATATGCATATATCTTGTCACTGGATTATGAGAGTCGAAGTTTGAAAGGATTTGAAAAACAATTTAGTTTAGAAAAATGTGAAAAATATGTGCATAGTGAGAACAGTAAAGTTGCCATTATATACTTGCAGGTTTAAAGAAGAATGCTTTGCTTGTAATCATAATAATTAGGTATCTATGAGAAGTATCATTTTGATTCTTAGAAGTGATTAAAACATATAGTCTGTAGAAAGATTTCTCTAATCTTTCAATTCTTCCACCATTTATGGCCCACTATACAGGTTTCTCCAGAACTTTGAGGTCAGTAACAGACTAGATGAGGATTAACAGTTTTGAATATATACTTCTTAGATATCCATAATGTCAAAAGACATGCTAAGGCAATATTGTGTAGCTTAACATGAAAGTCTCTACATCACTTTATCATAATGAGGACTATTTTTGTGCCCAAATCTCTTTTTTCTCCTAACTTAGAGTACTTATTGACAGTAAAGCAGTAAATATTTCTAACCTTAGGTGTACATTTGCTATTCCCTTTAAACTAATGAAAAGCAGCCTATTAAGTGCAGCTGCTGCAACATGCATTCTTGGGACTCAACCCATGGTGTGCTGAGTTGTTCTCTTTTATGTAAAAATTCTTCTTTCCCTGCACATAGGAAAGTATCACAAACAAGTAATTTAAATGTAATGTGATAAGGATATAAATCTTATCCTAGCATGTAACACAGTGATCAAGCTAGTTCACAGTATTAGATGACAACCAAAATAATAAGTTTGAGTACCATTACCTTCTGGCTGTAATGCATGCTATTTTCCAAAACCATAGCTGTGCTTATTTAAAGTCCTCACTAGTGGTTCAGCACCTTTTGAGAGCCTGCTCTTCTACTCAGTACTGAAAGTATAAATACAATAGAGCAGAAAGAATGAACTGTTGTCTTTAATCCTGGATTTCCTCGGTTTTCTTGAGGTTGTTTCATTGGAGAGTTTTTATTCTGGGAGAAACTTCTACTAGCTGCTTTTCAAAACATCATGTTGCAGCGTACTCCCAGTAAGACCTTACACAGTAATAAGAATGCAGTTTTTTGTCACGCACCTGTTGCTTCATTTAAAGTTGCTTCAAGGCGCATAGTTTCCAGAAAGTGCTCTAAAATTTTCTCTGGAGTTCCTGACATCACAATATATCTGAGGGTGGGAAAGGAGCAGTCAGTGTTTCATATGCAAAATAACAAACTAAGAAAAATCTGTATGCTAAGCAAGAAAATAAAAAGTGCTAAGTGCAAAAACCTGCTCTGACCAGAATTTGAAAGTAACGTCAGATGAAAACTCCCAGTCTTCGTTGCCCTCTGTGTAATGCATGCAATAACACTCTCTACCCTACCCAGGGAGTGCAAGATGACCGACAGCCCCCTCCCTGTACAAGTACTCTGTTATAACATCACCACAGTTATGCTGCAATCAACAGAACTGCACTGGTGCAAACCTGGGTAAGTGCAATCAGACATGCTTCTCCACAGAGAATGGATATCTCAGTAATGATAGCAATTCATAGTCATTAGAGGGTCTTAACAGACTTACTGTGGGCATGAAATGAGAACTGGTTTGTATCACTGTCAGAGCAAACAAACAATTTGCTGCAGTATCATCGACAGGGGCCAGTATGAGAAGATGGGAACAGATAATGAAATACCATGCCGAACCTTCAGATTTGTGTAATGCTTTAGATAGCTGAGGCAAGTAAGCTTTTGCAAGAGGATAAACTTGTTATTGTATCATTTCCAGGATTAAAATGAAAGAGGTGAGTAGACTGGTATGGTAGTTGAGTTACTCATTCCAATGCAGGAATTTAGACAACATTTTAGGAACCAGAAGAATATCACAGGATATTGCTACAATTGTCCTGCCATCTGTTTTTGACTCTCCTTGCAGATCAGATTTTTTTTTTTTTAATATTTCTCTCCACTCTTCCAATCTTTGCATCTCCTTTTTTCCACATTTTTGGAATCCAAATGATAAAGTATGAAACTTAAAAAAAAAATGAAAGAAAGAAAGAAAGAAAGAAAACCCCCGAGAAGTGAAGATACTCTGCTCCTGCTGAGAAATAAGTGGTGGAGCTGAGCTCCTGGGAGCTCCTCCTCACTTTGAGCACTGACCGTCACAGTTCTTTTACCTGCCAACCCCTTTGGAAGAACTGTATTGATGTCCCAAGAACACAAACACTTGTTAAGCCAGTGCACATTCTCACAGAGATACTAACCAAGTATCTAAGTGAGTGAAGCAGAGAAATCACAGGTTGCTGTACTCTGAATATGAAAGCAAAAATGAACAGTGAAGTGACTTGCGGGGCTGCTGGATTTATCCAGCATGAGTGTGATCACCCATAAAGAGAGAATTTAGATCTTGGGAGTGAGAACTTCAGAGCTTTGAAGCAAAATTGTCTCTGTATGAAACCATGGCTCCGGGAGCTATGTCTCCTCAGGAGAGGAGGCAGTAGAATCCAAATTCCAGTTCAGATGATTTGCCCGTAAAAAGGATGGAGAAAATGAGTTTCATGTTTGACTGGATGTGTTGGGGAACAATTTTGGGTTGCAGAACATTTCTCCAGTTCAAATGCTATGTGCCAGTCTACTGAACAAAGCCCAAAGAGCAGTTCATCTTTAGAGACATCATCAGAGATGTTGTAACTATGCACTTAAAGGCCGAACAGCAAGCCTTTAAGAAGTGGTCCTTGTTAAGCTTCTCTTTCAGGCCCAGTGATTTTCCAAAGTACTGAGCACTCAACAAACACACTCCAGTAACACATTCTGGAAATCCAAATACACTAGTAACTTTGATTTGGACCCTCAAGCATAAGAGTAGCCATTTTCTCTATCTGTTAAGAAAAGAAACAGGAAAATCTTCACATCCAGTTAACTCACTGAAACATTATAAACAAAAAGGTGCAGCCCACACATGGCTAACAAAATAACATGACTGCTAAAAAGCAGCCAGTGAACTTTCAAAGTAACTTCCTCTCTTGTGTTGTTTGCGCCTTCTTGTCACAGTTATCAGCTAAAGTTCCCCTACTGGCACACTGGTAGGACCCAAAAGCTGACCAAGTGTATAAATAATACTTATAGAAGCAAATTCTGAACCTTACTTGCAAATATTCCTAAAATATAAGTTGTAAAAAAAAAAAAACAAAAACAGACACCATAATGTCCCTAGCTATTTTTATCAAATGATGAACAAGAAAATGTTAAATAATAGAAGTAATGCTGGTGCAAAGAGTTCGCAAAGAAAATTGTATTTAAAATATGTTTTAAAAAAATTGTCACTTTTGAAAGTATTAAAAAATGTATCTGATCAAAGAAAATTGATTTAAGTCTATGATCAAGCTCCTATGCATATCAGCTGCTGATGCAAATCCACTGGCTGCAGCCGAGTTTCCCTAATTTAGACAGAGGAAAAATCAGTCCTAAAAGTATATAATTTCTTTGATCTTTTTTTCGAATAGATTGAGTGAAAGATGAAATGACCGTTTCTGAAATACATGAGATGTGTAAAATATAAAAAATGTCTTAACTGCTCACAAATATGTACAAAACTTTATATTCAATTTTGCACATGAAATACTTACGTGAAATCCCAGATCAGATAAAATCTGTGTCCAAAATATCCCCCAGTAAATACACTTTTTTTTATTTTTATTTTTTTTAGAAAAAGTAAAGAATTTAAATTTTCTAAAGAAAAGATTATGTGACAGGAAATTGTCTATCCACTTGCAAATAAGGTATTTACAAATCCTTTGGGGATTTTACCAACATTTGGAATTATAATATCCTCAGTCCACTCTTATCTCAGTAGCATCCAAATACAAATGTACTTTTCCCCTTTCAGTAAGAAAGTAAAGAAACTATAAGAGGTATTGTTGTTATTACAATGCAAACCTACTCTGTGAGATAAGCTGTGTGATTTTCATTGCATGAAATCATCATCTGTATATAAATAGTATGTAGAAAACACTTCTTGTCGAGAATTTGAAATCTAGAATGAAAATATCTGCACTTAACAATAAAACAATGTATTTCCTCATGTCTTTTACACAATAGCTCAGCTTAATAGGGCTTCAGCATTCTCCACGTGAGGTCTATTTAGAGGCTATTATATGAGATAAGTATTTACAGTGAGATCCTTCCAGAATTATTGTGTAAAGTCACAGAATTGGTGTGTGGATGGAAATAGATGTATTATGCGCTGTGGGACATGTGATCAGCTTATGATAAAAAAAAATAATAAGAAGAAAATTTTATGTATTCTGCACTTGCACTCTTCCACAGATTGGGAGAATATGCTATTGTTTGGTTAATAATACATAAGAAAAAGTGAATCATTGTCTGACATGCATACTATTGAATGAGAACATACTTGTGTTGAGGCTGTGAACTTCCTTGATTAGAAACTCTGTTTCCTGCTGGGATCTTCTCCAACACCAAGACATCCTGGTCATGTTCTTTGAGTCTTACAGTATTTGCTTCCACATCCTGAAAGACAAGTTAATTTTAAGAAATCAATTACACCGATTTGGCTGATAAGTTACTCTGAAGAAGTGCACGACTCAAACACAATCATGTACCATTTTTCTAGCACAGTACTCTGTCTAGGCTGATTCAGTTGCTGAATTACTAGGCACATATTAATTCCAATACAGGATGATACAGGTTTTTACTTTCTGTACTATGAATGATCATAAAACAGCTTGTATTTACTTGCAGGTTTCAGTTATAGAATTACAGCTGAATTTTGGAATGTATTTGCTCTGACATTAATAACTAAAATTAAGCTTATCTTTTTAGAGACCTATGATAAAGACATCTGTGCATTTTCCCATAAGTCAGTATATTTGCAACTTGATTTTGCCTTGAACCCATTGATATTAAGGCACATGCCACTGACCTATCTGGGAGATATGACCTTGTTTTATTCACTATTTGGATGGGGGATCACCATGGAATCATGGACAAACTGAGCACTAAGAATTCTAGAATACAGGCATGTGAGAGATGAAGAGTCCAATTGCTTCCATTTTCATGGCTGAGCTAGGAACCAAAAAAACAGGAAAAATTATTATTCATTACTTGATCTTCTAGGCTGTCTCATCTCTGTTCTGTAATTAGAAGACACTTCAAACATGGTTATTAATATCAATATATCCATACAAATAAGATAGAACCTAGAAAGATTTGCAAGTTCTGACATCACACCGCCAGAATAGATCTTCCCACACTCACCCTAAGGATTCTGTTGAAGTCCTCTTTGTCTACTCTCAAGAAGTGGCAGTTGTCTTCACGTAGAACAATAGATGCTGCTCTGGGAGCATCATTCACAAGTGCTAGCTTGCCAAAATCATCTCCTTCATGTAGAGTACATACCACACCCTGCACAGAGCAAAACATTTACATGCAGAAACCCATCATTACTGTGGATTCTATTGAAAAACCTTATACAAACACCAGACTTCACAATCAAAAACCAAAACAAATGTATTTGGCAGGAAATCAACAGCCAAAGTAATGACTAGGAAACAATACTTGATAACTGGTTATTGCTATCACTAAAGAAAGACAAGAATAGAAAAGAATTGGTTTGTTCTCTGAAATTACATTCAGCATGAAGGACACTTCCCTGCTGAAGACAGAAAGTTGTTCTTTGCTTTGTTTAAGGAGGTGCTGAAAAAGAAGATCATATTTGCAGCACATAAAACCACATCTTCATATACTGCAAAGCCATTTACTTGAATTTACAGAAATGGATGATCTGGCTCACCCTCTGTAGAATTCATTAGTCCCTGTGCAAGATTTAGGTGAAATGGTTGGTGTGAATTCTCATTCACAGAATGAGAAATCAGTAGGGAAACTGATTTTTAAAGACTCAAGGGATTGCTACATACCAAAGTCCTTGAAAAACCTCTCTCATAAACAGGAAGTTCAGTAGAGATGCTTTTCAGACTGAAACTTAATCAAAATGAAGAGGTGACATAAATTTGGCAGGGTTACATTCAGCCTGAGAACCCCTAGCTGCAAAGCAGCTCTTGTCAGACATACCTGACAGCTGTGATAAGAATCAGTGGTACAAATGTAAGAGGAGATGGTGGTAAAATGTACAGGACAAAAACCTCCATGAGATGCAAATCTGTCATTTCCCCAAATTCCAGCAAATTACATTATCTTAAAGATACTGATGTGACTGTATTGAATTATACTCTGAATGTGTATAATACACACCAGAATCATAGCAATCAACTGGAAGCATAATCAGTAAAACCACTGGATTTTGTCCCATTTCCTAACAAAACTGCATTCAATTTGTTTCCTCAGATAAGTAATTCTACTCTAAATTAAAGTGCATTTTTTCATAGTTTATTCTTAAATTTCAATAATAAGAGTTATATATAAAGGATTCTGAAAGAAATACCTTGCCATAAATGACTACGTTTACTGATCCCTTTAGGATAATGTACCAAGAAGTACCTTCTTCTCCCTGATTAAATACTACAAAAGAGAGAAAAGTTTTATGGTGAGAATATAGTTATTTAAAACATAAATGGGCCAGGTTCTGCATTCAGTAAAATTCAAGGTAACTCTATTGCTGCTGTATTCCTGATAACCTTGAAAAGGTCATATTGTGATTTAAAAAGCTATTGCCTTCAGATTTCATGGAAAAAAAAAACAAAAAACAAACAACAACAAAAACACCCATATAGTAATTACTTTATTGCACTGATCTGAAAACTGCTTTTATTTTCCATGACAATTGCAACAACTACTCTATCAAATCATAACAGACTATCAATTTCTAGACAGCACACA
The DNA here is from genome assembly GCF_038088225.1 of Cyrtonyx montezumae. NCBI lineage: Eukaryota > Metazoa > Chordata > Aves > Galliformes > Odontophoridae > Cyrtonyx > Cyrtonyx montezumae. Next base: position 12,105,903 of record NW_027072078.1, on the reverse strand, counting down.
GATTTTTATACCACTAGAAGCAGTATTCTAACCCAATTATCTAGCAGCTGTGAACTTGACATTAATTTGGTAAAACTTTCAGTATATATAGCTTAAATTTTAACTTCTTTATTTTGTGCAGTAAGATGGTTTCTTAATACAGAGAAAAAAATTAAATTACATTTTAAATAAAGATTGGACCAAACCAAAATTCCAGATACAAACTCATCCAAGTTGTAGATGATGCATACACCCAACCATGAATATCGACTTATTTTTGCTACTGCCCCTGCAATTAGTAGCAGATTAAATTAACATTTACTTCCCAGGTTTTGAACACTTACTGCCAGTCAAGTTTGAGGAGTGCATGTAAGTTTATTATCTCATCATTTAAACATTAAGGGTTCAAATGTTCTTGCCACAGATAAGAAAGAAAATCTGACAGGACTCTTTTTACTTACAGACTGTTCCAGCTTTGGGATGTGACTCAAAAATGAGGACACCTGCTAATTCTCGCTTTACCTTAAAATAGAGAGAAACAACAGTTTCAGATATATTGTATCGCTGTGCTGCTCTGACGTGATTGACTCTGATTAACTGAGAAGTTGTCCCTAGTGAGAAAGCTGCTGTTTGATACTGCTTTTTCTCATTGTAAACAGTTGGCATTATTTTCACAAAGTAACAGTAGCACCGCGAAGCTCACATTATCCTGAGTGTTTCTGTGTGCTTAATGTCTCTTTCCACAGAACATGTCTCCACTGACTTTGAGGCCAGTTTCCAGTCACAGGGATTCTTATTTTCAAAGAATATAAGCTAGGGAGAATTTGTGTTTCAGAGGGACTATTAGGTAACTTCAAAGTGTCAAATACAAATCAAGAGCTGGCTCTAGCATCTATTTAAGTAGCAGTGTTTTCACACTGTTCGCCCATACATTTAATCTGAGAACCATTGTATTTGGAGATGGATAATCTTTAGGACATTAAGAAAAATTTGGGCAGGACAAATTCTGGACACAATTTGGATGATTAAATAGTGGCTGTATCTCTTAAGATGAGACAACAAATTCAGGGTCCAATGTCCTAAAGGCAAGCACCAAATCCTTGCTCGGGTGCCTAGCATAAATATTCCACACCAGCTATCTCTCTCAGAGCTCGTTCCTGACATACTGTGCAAAGCACTCCTTGTTTGCACTACATGTTAGAAGAGAGTTGTTTGGACATTCTTTATTAGAACACTGACAAATGAAAACACATGCTGGCCTTTCCATTTGTATAGCTATTAAGCCAACAGCATTTTCACATCCTGTGCCTAAAGGCAAAGAAGCTTAAATAAGGTCAGAAAGTATGCTACCATTAGCACTGTTCTGTACATTGTAGAGAGCTTCCACATTCCATATATATCCCCAGATATCTTCTCAGCTATTTCAGTCACTTGTCTCTGCAGTGAATTAATCCTCTTGATGAAGCCAAGAATTTGATTTGTTTTTAATACCGTGTTACATAATTGTTTTTCATTCATGTTCACAGGCTTCACTAGCATGGATTAGTTCACTAACATGCAACTTGAGTTTTATCCATTTTACTTCCTGCTGCCTGTAGCTTAGCTAGAAAAGTTATTATTTCAGGAATTATGCCTTGCTTAAAATGAATAAGCATTCTATTTGCTTTCAAGCTGATTGATCATTAATCTTCCAGTTCATGGAAGCAATGTTGTCTATTGATTCTCTAAAGAATTTCTTCAAGCTAGAAGTGATTTCTGTCCTCTGCTTTACTTCATGAGATAAGTAATAAACCACCATTTCTAAATTCTTAGTAGAAATTCTTAACAGAAACACTTAACCACATTTTTTGCACTTCTTCAAAATGCCAAGTATTTCTTGAGGTCCATATCATCTGTCACATTTCTTGCTATGAAATCTAACCTCAAATCTGAATTTCTTCTGATGAGGGAAAATATACTGTGTATAAGATTTTTTTTTTTTTTTGCCTTGGTTATGTCTGTAACATCAACAGCATTCTCCATGCTCTGTATATTGGCTATGTTGGGCAGCTTCTTCTGTTTGATTGAAAATGTGTCATTTTTAGCTCTCACTGAAATCTTTAATTACCTTTTCTTCCATGTCCCAAAGACACTAACGGATTTTGGCTGGCTGTTCCCTCTTAGTTCAGTTACCAATTCTGTGTGTATATTCAATTTGAAAAACATTGCTCATATGTTATATTTTTGTACAGAGTACTATCTATAATGCAGTTCCATAATTAGCTCCATCTGTCCAAGTTAGCAGAAAATTATAACAATCATCAAGAGCTTCCAAAGAAGCTATTAACAAAAATAAATCCACTTTTTGACTGGCTTCCTTTTTTCTGAAAGCACTCTAAGCTTACTCCTACCATGTGTTGTTTAGCTTGTTTCAGTAGCCTACATGATGACTGCTGATGAGACTTTAAACAGTTGTATTTTCTCCTCCAGGTATTTTCTGCATGTAATTCATTCTTGCTTTGCTGTACTGCTCTTGCCCACTCAGAGGAAATGCATGTGATGAGGTTTCCTTCAATCTAGGACCAAACTCCAACAGCCAGCACTTCACAGAATACCCTTCTGTACTGTGTAATTCCTTCTCCTAACCAGTTCAAGACAAGACTTCTTAAGGTTCAGAAATCAGATATCTGTCCTGCTGAAATTCAGTTGCATCACATTCCCAGATGTGAAGTCAGATACCATGTATCTTGATTTAAACTCATATTTGGAGCCAGTCAGAGTCACCTGTGACAGATGAGTGAGCTCTGGACTGTGCAGAAGCACCCAAAGCTTCAAACACCCTAGCTAACACCCAAAGACAATCTAGGTCTGTGGCACTCGCAGGTAGGAATACCATCTTTGTGTGGAAAGAAATATAAATGGGAAGGGTGGTAGGAGCTCCTATTTTCATCCCCAAATTCAACCCTCCTTTTGGCAATGAGCTATATGTTTAAAACCACTTACTGTGGTAGAAAGATGAGATAAGGCTTTAATGTGAAGAAGTTCTTCATATATAATTTCTAAATCATCTACGCTTCTCTGTCCAGGCCTATAGATAGAAGATAAAAGGACAGCAAAATGAAATAAACTCCCAAAATAAAAACTTCGGAGAAGTACAGAATGTTACATAACGTTACTATATAGTCTATTGTATATGTCAGTTACATTTTTAGGCAAAAAATAATTGTATGCTGGACATGACTCAATTAAACCATACATTTTGCAAAAGTAGAGAAAAGGAATAAGAAAAGAACAAAGCCAAGAAAGGAACAGGGACTCATTTAGACATTTTTTCACCTTCATAAAAGGCAAAGTTTTTGCTGCATACACCAAGTTTAAATTAAAAAAAATACACTGAGTTGTAATACTACTGCCCAAACTGGTGTAGAGTAAAAGTGAACTCATTTCAATATAGGAAAGAAAGGCTATGCAGAAGTACATATAGGCTATTCCTCTGCTCTGCAGGGGTGTGTACCCAGCCTCTGCTATACAACCTGGCATCCTTTTACTTGGCTGTTGAAACACTGCCACTGAGCACTGAAGCACTCCCAGAGTCCCTACTCCTTATCAGGGTCTGTCATCCACTTCTGTCACAGACATGGTGTGCACATGTGGCTATAGAAAGTAATACAGACCCTAAGCACCTTTACTTCATTCACCATGGTTGTAAGGACAAGCAATTGTTCTGGATGGAGGACTGAAATGCACAGGAAACAGAAGCTCTAAGATTCCCCTCAATGACACCAAGCAGCAGTCATGGCAACCACCTTACAGAGACCTGCTGAGGTAGCTTTCTCGATGAACTCAAGCATTCTGTACGTAAAATGGTCAGATAAATCAGAAATGATACATTAAGATTTGTTCCTTTCAAAAGGGCTCCCAAGCCCTGGGTGAGACCGGTACTATTTTTCACATATGGCACTGATTCGTTGTAGCAAACAGACAGTCATAGAGCTCTGTATAGGAGTGTCTGAATTTCTGCTGCGCAAATTCCAGGAGTAACCAGTGTGTCCCAGAGGACATCAAATGTCTGCTCCAGAGTTAGTTCTGAGAGCAGTTGTTCAGCCACAGAGGTAAGTAAGGACCACTCAGTATTTTGAAATTCTTTCTCTAAAAAACACAAGATGCTGCCATGAATAAGAAGCATGCATCAACAAAAGAATATTCCTCCTTAGGACAATAAGGAATGAGGCTCTCAGTGTGATTTAAGTAACTGTATTTCTGCAGAGCCATACACTAGCAGATCTCCTGATTACTAAAAAAAAAAAAAAAAGGGTGCAGCACCTATAGAATCAGGATGATCATTGTGGGTTTACAGCTTTTCTGTGTAATCATTGCTTGGCTCAACAGTCTGTTTAGATCATGTGAGATGTAGAGAGAGCATCCAGCAGTCATGACACTTTGCAGCTGTATTTCATTTTTCTACAGAAGACGTTTGAAAGCGACTTCTTTTGGATGAAAGAAATACTGACAAGTCATAGAAAATATAAGGACAACTGACCTCTTCTCTGCCAAGCAAGCTGTATTTTTCATCTATTCTTCATTTACCAATGACATGCACTTATTATTACACAGATCAAAGACTAATTGATAACAAAATGTCTTGGATGAAATTCATGTAATCCCTTCTTCATACAGAACAGAACGTTTAGGGAGAAACAGGATCTGATCTGGTACTGCTATGCCCTCTAGTGACTCAAATTATTCTTTTCTATTTCTAAATCTGGCTTGAAATTACAAGGCTTCCACTCCTAGTGATTTATGTGGGGAAGTAACAGCTTAATTAAGTATAAAATAAAGGAAGATAAGTTAGCACCATTTACTTTTCCCTTGGAAATCTAAGAAGCTCAAGGTAAAGATTTTATCAAAAAGTTCTCTCCCTGGGAAGTAACAACATGAATTTTATTGCATCCTTGCAAAACCAGCATGTCTTAAAAAACAGAAAAAATAGTGTGCTGAATTAAGAAATTCTTTCCTGAAATTAGCATATGAATGGATGATGTCCAACTGCACCAGAACTCTATCAAGACAAAAGGGTATGCTCTTCTTTCAAAATGTCCATTTGTGTCCTGTGTTAGCACATTGGAAAGAATGACAGTCTATACTGGATGTACCCACTCTTTACATCTGCTTCTGCAGATGTCACAGGGAGAGATATTAGGCATCACTGCCTCTGTAAAACCTCTGTGGTAACCCACTGACGTTGATTTGTAAGATCCTGCTGTGTAAAGGCCTAGTTTCAGCAGGGGACATATTTCAACAGCAATAGCTGGTTATAGACAGGATAATAAATGGCATAGGTAGAGAACAAGGCTACACGTTAATGGACAGGAGAACTCAGGTGGTATTAAGTGATCAATAAAAACAGTTCAGTGTTTGGAGAATTTATCAAGGTCAAAGACACTGAGCTCTGTGACTAGGATGTTGACAACAACATAGCACTTTGCCATTGATAAACTATGTACCTACAAACAATATCATTGATTATTTCTTATTACACCATTAGCCAGAAAATTCTCAGATTATAAGAAAAACAGAAAAGATCAGAGGCCCCATAATATTGTATGTCAAATAAGCATATATATCCAGAGCACAAGTTTTGCCTGCAAGTAATACAAAGTCTATATAGGAGACAAGAAAAATTTGCCCACTACCTGCATCTGAACATGGAATTGAATGCACATTCACTTACTCTAATATGGAAGCTAATTACATAATCTTTGTACTTGAATCAGTGCTCTTCAATTAACTCCATAAATACCACTTGTCACAAATAATACCTGTAAATGTCACTGAACTGATATGTGGAAAGATTGTATTACCTGTGCCACAAATAACATTTGGTTTATTAAATATCATTGTCAGAAAACCCCATCAAGGATGATGGAACATAACACAGCTGTTACGGAGAAGTTCACTATGGTTATTACTGACAGTTGGGTTGAATGATGTCTAAATAAAAATTCTTCAAGACAAGAGAACAGCTCTTGCTTATTTTTACAGCATTTTCAAAAAGCTACATATTACTAGTAGTAATTAAGTTGTTATTATATATGTGTTTGTGCCGCTTATTACTAAGTTCAGATCTCCCTAGCATCTTGTTCAGTTTTCCTCTGCGACTGACAATAAAATTTGCTTACTGATCACACATGGAATCAAAGTCTTTGCACTGAGAATAAAATTTGCTGAGTGAAGTCACCAAGAATATGACAGAGAATTACTGTTTTTGTCATACTGTTAATTTACTGTAGACTGTTGTATTAAAACAGAATAAAATCCATCTTAGTTAAATATCACTTTCAAATGAACAGCATACTCTCCTTAAAGATCTCTGTTATTGCCATGTTCAGCTTTGTACAACAGTATGCTATTTAAATAAGGGTAACCATGAGTTTAGCTGCACCTGAATGTTATCAAAATCTACTAAAAATATATTTCCAGCATGAATTTTCACACTGAAGGATTGAAAAGCTTGTAAGGAAGAGCTGTGTTAATTCTACAGTGACTTGCGTGAGGTCTGCACCTTGCTCAAGGGAACAGAGAGCTGTGTTTGCTGCTTCACAAAAAGCTGTTTTCACATTCACAGTGTATGTGTTTCAGAAAAAGAAAAAAAAAAATCCCTCAATAGCAACAAGAGCCTGCCAAAAAAATTCCCTGAGCTCTATTCTGTTTTTTAAACTATAGAACATTCTTTCACAGTTTGACAGTTAAAATGCTGCAGTTAATGTAATAAACAGAAATTTTTTTAAGTCAGCTGTCAAAACAAGTGACACTTTTTACTAGAGATTTTCAGATTTTGAACAATAGAAAGTACCTTTCAAAGCAACAGCTTCATTATACAATCAAATTCTCAAAGTAATCTTCTCATCAAAGAATATTGTCTTATTCTTTTCATGGTAATTATTGAAGTTCTGCAACCTCTTCGGAAATGGTAACTGCTACAGAATGCAGCTGTGTTGAAGTAAAAATTGTGTGGGTCCTGCTCAGGTCAGCTGCAGCTAGTGTCTCTGAAGACCTGACCATTCCTTGAACTTTTGATTTCAAGGATTCACAGAGATTTCAGCAGCTTTGATGCACCTCAGCACAGACCAGATTTGCAACTAACAGGGTCATAACGGATGTAAACTGAATAAGAGGAGAGTAGTTAATATGGTGCTTTACAGTACAAACTTGTTTCCATGAGCAAAGGGCAGCAAAAATAAGCACTTTCAGGGACAGAGATAAAGATGTCAGATGGCTGTCAGTCTTGGGAAAAAACACTTCTCCTCACTATATTGCATGAAATCTCTCCTATGAATATTCTTTCAGGTGATGCTGTGCAAGTAACAACAGAGGGGGGAGAGTGATTCTTTCACAGCAACGTATCAACCTTTCAACTCTGCAAGGAGTGTGGTTGATAATCAACGCTGATCTTGCCAGCGTAAACTTATACTGGCTGATCTGAAAGTCATGATGGAAAGAGAATGTAGTAGGCAGCTGAAGGCACAGTGACCTAAGGGAGCAGTTCTCTATGATCCAACCTGCAGTCTGCCTGAGGCAAAGGAGACAGTGCAGAGATGTGGGGTCACAGCATATAGGGTGCTATTTACAGTCTCCTGATGACCAGCATCTACTCAGGGCCCTCTTTCATTCCTCAGTGGAGACTGCACAGGATATTTCTGTGAGGAGAAAATGTTTCACTTTGCTGACACTATAATAGTTTACATATACTCCATGCTCCCAGCCTGGTTTGTCTATGTGTTTTGTGTGACAGGGACTGTCCTGGACTAGACCTCTACCAAATGAAGGAAGGAGAATCTATTCTGGCACAGATGTGTTAACAACTTTTATGAGCACAAATATCTGGTTGAACTTTCTGAAATTCTATGCCTTCATCAAGGTTTTGGATAAGTGCCATCTAACCTGTATTCCCAGAGTACGTTGAGACATTTTGCAAATAAGCTTATGATCTAAATAGACAACACTGGGACGAGAATATAGAGGATACAGATGGAAACAGAACGAGAACAAGCAGTTGTGTTAGGTGGATTTGAGACATTTTTAGCATAAAACTACTCTTATCTGGTAGCTGTGGCCCAAGCCTGACCCATAACAAAGATAAACTTTGTCATTGGCCTCAAAAGGAGTAGAATCCAGCTTTATGTACTTACCTTTCTTGATCTGACCCTTACAAGTAAATCATTATTGAGGATGACCTTAAGTAATTCATTATTCTCTGAGCTTAATTAGCAGTAAAGTATGTCTTCAATGGCCCCTAAACACTACCTGCATAATAAAGAGATTACTTTCAATGGAAGGTCAAACAGAGATTATATTGGTTGCTTTGAAGTCACCATGAAGTTGCCTATGAAAAAGGGCTTTAGCAGAGTGTTCAGTATGTCCAGAATGTACTGCTTAAAGGATGGTTAGCCAATTGATGAGTGAGAAGGGATTCTGATAGCTATGAAAATGTTAGACAGATATCCTCTGTGGCCTAGGTATAGAAAACATTGAAACAAAACAAAACAAACAAAAAATTTATAACAACACAAATTGATAAATAAATTCACAGAACCATATTTTACACCTTGCTAGCAAAGTACAACAGGCAGAGTCCAGTCTTCCACAATTCAATAAAGTTCTATTCCCACTGATGACTAATTGAAGGGTACCTGCTGTGCTGACAATTCTACCATCCAATCATTGGTAACAACAGAAAGTGGTGTAATTACCTGAATGGCACACCAGCACTGAAAGTGTTAATGGAACCTGCACCTTACTTTTAGGGATACTCAGAAATGAAATAAAAACTTGTATGCTGCATTTTCCACAAGGTATGAAAACATTCATAGCCTTTGATGACTATTCTAAACACATGTTCAAATTCATGAACAAGGTCTGGAAATTAGTATTGACTAACAAACTTAAGAGGCTGAGTAAACTTGCACTGAAATGAAATTACTAGCTAAAGGATGCCTGATAATATATGGAGCCTCCCCATCTTCCAGTGTAACAAGAAAGGTCTATTTATAATGTTAATTTACTAATCTGCTTACGGTTTTCTGAGAATCATCCTCATATGAGCATCTGGCCCAATCTGAGACAGAAGAAGCATAGTGTCCTGTAGCTCCTCATCACACTCCTTTTTCTCTTCCTCTGTTGGCAAAGGGGCATCTTCATGTTCATCATCCAAAAATCGATAAAATAAGTATTTGTCCTGGAAGTGGTGTTCCTGGTCCACTAAAAACAACAGAAAGTATCAGACACTTCACTCTCCTCAATAAAACCAACCTTAAACTAAAACTAATCTGCATAGTGTTGCACATTCTACATATTTGTGAAGAAGGGAAACGAAACTACTGAGAAACTTCAAGAGTGAAAGAAACCTTTATTTTTCACGTATGTCTAAATTATATAATTTGCATGGTACATTTCTAAACTGTGTACAACAAATTCTTTCCAAAATGCTTCAATATATGCACACAGTATTAGGCAGGGACATAAACTACAGCCCTTCATGAAAGGAAATGGTGGAAACGATCTATCTTCACAGAATAGAAGTTTCTTCCTGGGACATGGGAAGCATGACAGACTATGGAAGTATATTGTAATGGTGCTGCTGTTCTGAACTTCATTAAACTGTACATGCACAGCTTCAGGTATGAATATTATTTTAGAAAACTGCACTTTGGAGGCCTACAACATTCTGTTACCAAGTAAATCCTTCTAAGTAAAATACAATCAGAAAAATAACATAAAATCCCAGATCTCTGCACTGGGATATTTTGGAGTGCTGAATTTGGGTACTATTCAAAAACCACTGAAAATCATCCCAAAATTATGGATCTCAGCAAACAGGAATGCTTACATTCACTTCCAAATGCTGCAAATTTTCGACCTGACATTCATTTTTATGTATGGCAACATTGGTTTTAATTCAAGTGATATCCATCTTTTGGAATATAATCACAAATCTGTGTAATAATAAGTCTAATTAGAGTTGCAACTGTTATATTACAATTTCACAAACTTTCCAATATTATCATAAATTATAAAGGTATATTGGTAACAAGATTCAATTATTACTGTCTATATACTGCACACAAATCAAACTTTTGTAGAGGTTGATTTGTAGCATTTCATTTGGGCTCATGATCCCTTTCTTTTTCATGAAAGAAATCCGGAGACATTGATGGGACACATTCACCAAGTTTTAATCAAGTCTTTGAATTTCTTTAGCTTACCATGGTTAAGAACACCTTCTTCCAACAACACTTGCCACATGCCAACAGCCTGACTTCGTGAATGGACACAAGTACTTTGCTGCATCATCCAGTCAACAAGTTCTGTTCCCACACAGCATTGTCTGAACGACAAATGAATAGAAAGGAATGAAGAGGCTTGCTAATCATGAGAGAGATCACAAACAGTATCTACAAATAACAGTGATATCTTAAACTCTGTATAAGTCGGATCTCATTATAAAAAAGACAGCTGCACCATCTAAGCCTAAATGTTTCAAACACCAGTGAAGGCATTTAAGTTTTGAGAGAATCTGCTCCACAGAACAGCAAACGTTTAGAGAAATGCAACATTCAGAGGACCAGAGTGACCCTGTAACAGTTGGTACAAAACCTGTAGCACTGGTGCAACAACCTTCAACCAAAATTTCACAGGACATCTGCCAGATATACAGTGGTTTAGTGAAAGCCTCAAATTTTTCAGCATTCTGCATGAAAACAATCATTTAACATTATAATAGCTCAGCCTATGTGAACAGCCTTTATAGGATGAGTGAGTACTGTGAGGATGTTCCTTAATTTGTAACCAAGCTCTGGTTAGACTCTACTCAAGGGCACTGGTTTGTAGGTCTACAGTGTATCTGCATCACTCTCTTACTAGGCGCTGGTCACCTTGCAGCCCCTAGAGGTGACCTAGAGCTGAACAGCAGCAGGCCTCAAGTTCTGCAGAATGCCCAAAGTACAGTGGGAGTGAGGAGAGGGGGAAGCAACAAAAAAAAAAAAAAGGGGGGTTCTATGGTCACTATGTAAAATTCTCTGTCTTGATACATCTTAACACAGCAAGACAGAAGCAAATGTGTACGTTTTTGATCATGTTGCACATCTGTAACTGAAGACATGTAAAATAGCTTGGTTCTGCAGTTCTGCTTCACTTTCTGAGACCAATGAAGCAGATATTACCAAACCTGCTGAAACACAGCTTAAATAATGCTCTTCCAATTACTATCCCATTTTGATGACAAAACTTTTCCTCACCTGGATACAATCTAACCTTTGAAATTCCACATTTAAAAAATTCAAGGATAGCAGTATAGGAGTTTTCTTCAGTTCTGTACAAGATAAAACACTACAGTAGTTTGGACCCTTCATATATCACACTTGCTCTTTTGTTGCCCTAAAGCAATGAGCCATGCCATGTCCTGACAGATCACCACAAAAGCTCCAGATACCTTATATAATATTAAATACATTTTGGACAATAACATGGAAAATCAATGCACTTGTCTTCAAAGTGAATCCGCAACATATTGATTTACTGTTTAGAAAAAGACATAATCAGATGTTTAAAACCAATTTTTACTTAAATATTCACCAAATAATGCATAAGGTATTTGATTCAAACCTTAAACACTAAAACAAATTGATTATTTCTTAAGCTAACACAAAATAGAACCTAACTCCCTAAAGTCATATTGCTATACTAAAAGTGCCATTGTTATTCCACTTCAACAAGACAGTGCTGCCACCATCAGGAAGATAAGAAAGCCTGAGAATACACTGAAAAAGGTGACTGAATAGGGCAGAAAATCTATGTAAGGAATGATACTCACTAGGTGAATTTTCAGAGTTCCAGACTGAGCAACTTCGTTGGAGCAATCAGTACAGTAACAGTCTAATTGAGCTTTCCTATTACATCTCACTGGCATAGAAAGAAAACAGAATCTACATTTTGCACAGAATATCCCAGCTAACTATGCGATTAACTTTGGAAGGGTTTTTGTAAGTGAATGATCTGTTCACAATTGCGAACTCAATTTCCAGTCAAATTACTTCAGAAAGGATTTACCAGGCTCATTAAAGACTCGTAACACCCAGACTGAAATAGCATCACAGGATAATTTCAGACCTTTTGAGACCTGAAAGTGTGGTAAGGCATAAATCATAAATCAGAGGATGGCAGGCACAGAAATTCAGAGACCCCTATACAATCAGCTCACACACCTGTAAGTCTTCAGATGATATTTACGATCTCTTATCATGTGAGGGGCTCGGGACAGAATTGTATTCCGCAAAATCTTTCCAGCTCTGAGGATCTTTTCTGAAGGAACCTTGGTGATCATGGAGAAAAAAAAATATGAAGGACCAAAACACACACATTTAAAACTTTCCACAGTCTCTGTACTGCCTTCTACAAAACAAAACACAAGTTTTCTTGTCTCTAAATTAAAAGTCCTCACACAGATGTTTACTTATTCAAAGTAATGCAATATATTGTGTATATTTATTCTCTCATACTTAGCACATTAAGAAAGGCACGAGGTCAGCTGATTCCATTTATCTGACAGCCTGTCTCTACAGCACACCTTTGTCCTATTACCTGTGTAACCATTTTAGAAGGGCGATGTGGGATGTGAGAATCAATAAGAGGTGTCTGAAAAATAAAATAAAATATATTTTCAAGGTTGAGCAGTAAGGTGAAATAAAATCTTAAATAAAAATAAAAGCCAAACAACAACAACAAAGGAAAAAAGAAAAAGAACAAAAACACTGTAATATCAAAGAACCAAATAGTAAAGATGAAGAAACAAATGCTAAGCTTTCCACAGTGCTAATGAATGGTTCAGGGGCCAAACAGTACACCAGAGCTGAGGTTGTGAAGGCACGGCTAGCTCCTCAGCTTGTTGCTCTCAGTCCCCTGTGGGCACAACAGTATTTCTCTGCAGGCAACTGTCTCTACCATCAGTCCCCACACAACAGAAACTCTTACTTCCTATAGCACCTAATTCTATTTAAGTCTCTTCTTCTGGCACAACACTTAAACAGGAATAAAGAAAAAGCTCTGCTCCCACTATATCTTTCCTAAGCTGTCACACATAGTCAGCAACACTTTCACAGCTGCTTACCAGAGAGCCCTTTGAAATGCAAGAGCTCACAGGCCACTTGCAGAGGCCTGGGTAGCCACTTTCACAATGCTGGGGAAGGGAAAATAAGAGCAAAGCAGATGACTTGGTTCTGCAAGAGGAGAAGTGAAAGGGCAGGCTGTCAGGACTCTAGAAAGGAGAAACTAAAAAGGTGAAAGAGAATGGGAAAAGAAGAGTGCAACAGCATAGAGGGAAAAGGAAAACAGAGGTTGAAATGATACTAGAAATGGAGGAAAAACAAAACTGAGCTTCAGCAGCCACCTCAGACTTGATGGCAAAATGTTTAGCTATGATGCAAATAGTAGTTAACAGGACCAAATAGACTTCCAGTGTGACATAACACAAAGCCTGAATTTGTTGCCTTGGGCTCACCAACATCAGACTGCACCAAATACAGCAGTTTCCCACCAGGATAGGACTGTGCACTGTGGCCCAAAGGAGTTGCTGAGGCAGCCAGCACATCTTACACCTCTTCAGCAAAGGTGGGATGGCTGGCCTGAAGCCAGGCAGAACACAGGCTAAGCACTTCTGAACTGCTGATGTCCATAGGCTGGGCATCTGTTTGCTAACTCCCTCCCACAGGATTAATGCTATAAAAAAGCCTAGTGGAAATCAGATAGAGCTAGAGCCAGGAGTGCAGTAGGAGACTAGAGGTCAGCTGGGAAGGGGAAGATGGGGGAAGCTCTTGACAGAAATCAATAAAGGAATGATGCATATAATGGAGAGGCCTGTAGATGGAAAATTATGTAAATGGTTTTCCTTTCTATTCACACCTTATAAGAAGGCTATGAAAAGACAAATCAGTATAAACAAATTAGGACTTCTGATTTTTCTTGTTAATAAATTTAAACATTTATTCAAAGATTCAGTTAAGTTATAAACATTTCTGTCATCAGAAAGAGGGTGAACCATCCCTTGGCATTTGTTGATTCCTGAACCTGCATGGAACATGCTTTAGGTGGTCTATATTTAGGGTTAAAACACAATACAATAGCAAGATTTTCTTGTAATTTGCCTCTGATGCAAAAAAAAAAAAAAAAAGTCAATTAAAGGTTCCGAACATACATAAGAATGACAAATTCAGAGACATCATTGAATATTAATAATTTTTGCTTCCATTTTATTTTAAAAGTATTTCATATTCTGTTCAAATTCAATGTAACTGAAGGAATACACATTTAAGAAGTTGGTTAAAATGGCAATGGAGTCACTGTGAAAATTATTTTTAAATTCTATATACTTAGAAGATATATTTTTTTAATCAACATAGCACAGTATGCTCAAATCTAGCTTCCAGATTTTAATTCCAGATAGGTATATACTTCAAAGGAGAGCTAAAAAATATAACATAAAATATACAAGACTCTTTTATAGCAATAGACTAGTGAAAATGAATGCATATTTTTACTCTGTAGAGAATTTTCCTTAAGTTAAAAAAAAGCATAAAACCAGTCGTTGAAAAATATAACCTAAGATTAATGAAGATTTGTCAATAAATCTCCTATCTTAACTGAAACAGATTATGAGAGAACTTTCAGAAGAAATCAGATACAAGCTGAAAGCACATGATAGGTAAAAAAACAAAAACAAACAAACAAACAAACAAAAAAACCCACAAGGGAAAAGATACGTCATAGTGCAATAATCTGCAGCAGGAGGAGTTGTTGTTCGGAATCAGATTCTGACCAATTCAGAACAACTGAAAAAGCACAGAGTGCCTTGGATGAAGATGATTTCATGAAATGATCCAGTGTCAGCACTTTACAGAAGGAAAACAAACAAACAAACAAAAAACCATCAAAACAGAAACAATGGGCTGGGAATTAGAAATGCCTGCAGTGGGTGATGGGGGCAGGGAGGACAACGTAAACTAAAGTGACTTAATGAGTTACAAAACATGTTCCAGAAGAACATTAGTAGTAAAGGAAAAGTACTGATCTACTGCTCAACAAAAGGAAATCTGCTGACAGTTCGAAAAGTCCAAAAGCAGCTGATTTTTTTTTTCCCCAGTCTTAACAGATTAAACAGATAAGCAGAAAAGTGATGGCTAGAATCTTCAGTAGCACAGTTAAGGGAGTAAAGTCTCAGCCTGAAAAAATGAGAATGGATGAGAAAATTTATGTCAATTAGGTATTTTCAGATTGGCTGGATTTGAAGAATTTCATGCAGCAAATCTGAAGAGTTTGAAGAAATTAAGACAGCTGCAGCCATCTCAGAACTATCAGCACTTATCTCTGAGGGTTTTTGAGGACTAAGCAGCAGAAGACAGAAAACTGGGAGAAGAGCTGAAGCACTATAGACATATCATCTTAACTTGTCTTCCTCCCAAAAAAATCAATCTGTAAACAGCTGGAAAAGAATGAGGAGCTGACTAACAACTGATATATACTAATCAAGAACAAATCATGCCAAACTGACCTAATTTCCTTCCATAACTGGGTAGCAATGGTAACGGATTGAGAAGAACCAGTAGATTTCCAGCTCTATTACTCTAGCAAAACTTCCGGTGCCGGCTCTTATGTTATTCTCTTCTACAAAGGGCAGATTAAATTCTTACAAAATAGGTGAAACCCAGTTGGAAAACTACATTTTAAAAACAATTCCCAGTGAAGCACTTCCCAGCAGGCAGTCATACTATGGGTCATATCACATATCTGATATTATTAGCATGGGATGAAGCAGAATGTACACTGATTGATTCTGAGGGAACTTCAGGGTGGAGTGGACTGCACACTCACTGGAGAACAAGTTTATAAATCTATTACAGTTTTGATATTGGTCTGAAAATATAAGATGTTATTATGCGACACAGATAGTACTACTTTCCTGAAGCAGGCATAACCTGCTATACAAAGAGTAGGGAACAAGTGTCTTAGCATTAATACCAAAGAAAAACAAGGGTGATAACAGATATTAAAAGAGAACTGATTAACCAATACCATACTACTCTGAAAGCTACAAATACAGTATGAGGCTGCAGTGGCTGATTAGAAACATAATGCAGTTCTGCTTCAGTCAGTCTACATAAGACCTAAGCTAAAGCACTGTGTCTTGTTTGGATACTTAACTTCAAAAGCAACTAAGCTAACTGAATTCAGAGAATAGCAACAAGAATAACGAGAAAGAACAACATAAACAATTCCAGTACAGAAAAGACAAGTCTTAGAGTGTTATTAAAAAAAAGTCTTCAGATTTAAAAGACCTTTGAAAAGAAAAAATAATTTACCTAGTCCATCGGGTAGAGATCAGAAAATAGAGTTTAAATTGCTACAAGAAAGAATTCAGATTAGACATCAGTGAAGCTTTTCTAACAGAACAGATAGTGATACTGGCACACACTGGCAGTTAGGTATGGTTCTTCCATCTTGGGAGCCTTGAGAGAATACACAGGATGTCTGCCACGAGTGACAAAGCTGTGCACGTAACTCACAGATGATTACCTAAAAATCTTTTGCACTCTGTGGCACTATGCAGTTTTCATGGACACCTTTATGTTTCTAAAAGTACTTCAGCCATAAGGTGATGCTTAAAGAGATCAACAACACAAACCCCAAGCAACTACATTGGTCTCAAGAAGGCAAGGAAGCCAGTGAAGAACCACTTTGCTGCCTAAAAGGTGCAGCCAACAAAGAGAGACTACTTGAGGATCTGCAGCTTCTCAAAGATACTGCACTGAGCTTTGGTTGCACCAATCATGAGATGAAACACAATAAATGGCAACATATGGTTTGGACTGGGTTTGGAATAGAAAGGCAAGTCATACAGCAAAGGCAGAAAACTACAATACCAATTTGTTAATATCAGATATGATTCTCTTACAAAAACCATCAGAAAAACTAGATTCTGCAAGGGATCATATCTTATAATAATTATCACAGCTTGGTTGAAGTTCAAAATAAGTTTTATAAGTCTTTATAATTTTGGATCCCCATTAGGGGATACTTAGAAAGCACAAAGAAATAACAAGAGAGCTTTCCCCATAAAACTGCAGAATACAGAGCATTTAATTACCTTCTTCACACATTCTTGTATCTTTGAAGAAGTAATGTGCCTGAAGCACCTAGATGTGTCTACTTGATCACATTATTTTTCAGGATTTCTGAATTAGGGGAAAATTTTTCAGGTGAAGAGCTCAAATTCACAAGCAAGTTTTAATAGTTTAACCACTTAATGCCCATCTCTTGGTCACAGTAGTGACAAGTTTTAGTTACTGCATGCCCTTTTCCAATTAGTGCCCTCAAACGGTTTACTATAATATGCTTTCACCTCTGTAGAGTAGAAGATGTAGATGGTCTGGAGGATGGAAAAGAGGGGACTACAGGTGTCAGAAGGGGTAAGCAGAAAGAGAAAGCAAAATGGCTTTCAGTCTAACACTGACAGAAAATCTCTGTACATTTATGAATTCACATTCAAGCAAACCATTCGCGAAGCCAATCATAAAACTCTTTAAATTGGGGTGAAGCAGAGAAAGTAAAAATCTTAACCTCTGGTCCTTTGAAGTTTCAAATATTTATGCATGAGGGCAATATCATAGATCCAAATAGCACTATTTGTATGTATGACTTTAGGTACACATTTAACCTCTGAAGAAATGAACCCTAGATTACGAACTATAAGGCACAAGTTACCTTTATTTCTGTGCTTTCTACATCAGTGAACAAACCACGTAAACAAACAAATAATACAATGAATAACAACAATAGAGACCTAATATTAGGTCTGTATTTGTTATTTATACCTGCTGAATAAAAACCAAGGACATCTCCTAAAAAAACACCTTTTTCCATAAACACCTGTAAAAGGATGTTTCTTCTGAAACTTCACACATGAACTAATTCTTTAGAGTAGCAGCAATATGGAACTTATTACTCTCAAACGTTAAGGTATATTGCAAAGAACAGAGAAGGAACAAAATAAAAGTCAATGGTGTTTTTCTTTTTTTTTTTTTTTTTCCCCATGACCTCAGTACTGCTCATCTTCGAACAGAGAACAAGTTTGTGTATTTACTGGTGTTAAATAAGGCCCATGAGGTTACTAGGGTGATCGGATAAACCTGTGCAGGACTCTTTATCCCTTATTTCCAACTGGGTTACTGAAAAGAACTGCAAGTGTCATCTGTTTTCCTGATGGCTGGCAGGGGTTCCAGAAGAAACAAAGGACAAAAGCCACACAAGTTGAAAGGTGGCAGCAGAAACAACAGCATCACTAAGAGGTTTGCTTGTTTTACACCACTTGAAGTTAATGCTCTTGGTGATTTAGAGTCTAATCCAAACCCACTGAAATCACTGGGAAGTGACTGACTTATTGGGTTTCAAGTCAGGCTCACGGTGTCTGATTCTCTTTAGGCTTACTTCAGGAAGTAAGCATCTTTAACTCTTACTGGTTCCAACTGTTCTCTGGTGCATGTAATTTAGAATGGTGCTTGACAATCCATGTAGGAGCATTCTGAAAGGCAAACAATGCCCCTTCTGGTTCACCAATGAAGAAATAAAAAATACAAAAACCATGCCCACAACACTGGTGGGTGAAAGAACAGACAGTCAGCAAGTTAGAGCAGAGAGCTAAGAGAAGTCCCCACAGCTCTTCTATGCAACACTTTCCCCTTCTATTCTTTTCACTCTTTCTCAAGTCCATATAACCCTTTTCAAAAAGTTACCATTTTTTGTAAGATCACCTATGTGAGCTACTTCATACCCACGGTATATATAAGAAATCCAAAGATGGCTCTTTTTCAAAAAACAAACCAGAATTTCCAGCAGTAGAGAATAAACAATCAGGTATACAACTGAGAATACAGTAACACAGCAGTATTTCCAGATGGAAAGTAATTTGGATAGAGCACCCTAAGTCAGCTCTTTTATCTGCAGAAATAGTGCATCTGTGCAGACTGCACCAATCTGCATTCAATCTGGAGAACAGGAGGCTCAGGGGAGACCTTATCACTCTCTGCATCTACCTGAAGGAAGGTTGTAGTGAGCTGGGGGCCAGCCTCTTCTCTCATGTAACTAGTGACTAGTTAGTAGGACTAGAGGGAATGTCCTTAAGTTGCACCAGGGAAGATTCAGGATGGATGTTAGGAAATAGTACTTCTCCAATAGAGAGGTCAGGCACTGGAATGGGCTGCCCAGGGAGGTGGTGGAGTCACCAACCCTGGAGGTAATTCAAGGAACATTTAGATGTTGTGTTTAGGGACATGGTTTAGAGTGAACTATTGGTGATAGGTGGATGGTTGTACTGGATGATCTTGTAGGTCTTCTCCAACCATGGTAGTTCTATAATTCTATGAATGTTTGCTAATACACTTTTGGTAAAACAGTCCATGAAGTGAATGCAGCTCGCTGAAAAATATTGGAGAAGCAGCTGGTAAAAGATTCAGTCATAAAAATGTTGTTCAAAAAGCATTTTTTTTTCTAATTCTTACAGAATATATAACTAATGCTGTAGGAATTCCCAGGCTCAGTTGGTCCGTGCTGGATCTTGGAAGCAGACCTACGTATAACCTGCTGATAACACTGATAATGTGTTATCAGAAAACAACCATGGCCATGCCCCTGAGCATCCCCAGTGCACACAGCCCATAATAAGCCTTGGCATATGCAACCAGCTCCAGGCATTTTTGACAGCTCCTCCTCAGCCCTGTAGGACTGTGAGGCACATTGCCAGGCCTCTCCAGACAGCAATTGCAGCTGCAGGGAGACCTCACCCTGCTCTGGCATACAGAAGTGGAAATAGAAACACAGACTCTATTAGCAGGCTGGAAACATTTTGGATACTTCAGTATCTCTCCACGAAGATAGGTAGCACCTAGAGAAACTGTTCTCTCTTCTGCCTTATCTCTACAAGACAGCACTGATAGTCAAAGGACAAAGTGCTTCCTCAGGTCTCATAAAAAAAAAAATCCAAACTTCAAATGAACAACCTCCTGCCAGCTCTGTAATTGACTTAACAAGTACTTCGCAATTAGCAAAGAACAAATTACATGGAAAAAGCACTTGTTTCTCCCTTTCATCTATGTTTACCTAACAGTATTCAAGAGAATTCAACTGACCCGTATCTAGTTTCTAAACACTCTAAAGCTATATTAGTGAAACATCTTCAAGTTATCTATGCTCACAAAACAGTAAAAGCAGGAAGCAGAACAAAGTATGGATGGAAGAAAACAAAGAGACATGAAGGTATTTGCAAAACCATGGAGCCTCCACAGAAGCAGAGAAAGTTTCAGAAATCATACAGGCTTCAGAAAACTACAGCAACTGTAATCTAAACACCCAGAGATTTAACTAAGTACAAGCAAACTAAACCAAGCAAAACAGACTAGTATAAATTGTCAAGACTACTAGTTAAGGCTGCTCAGTTTCATTCATTTTTATGAGATAACAGAATGCATGACCTTGTGCAAATCACATAATTGCACTGCATTTCACTTTTCCCTTCTTGGAAATGCTAATAAAAGGAATGCTAATAATTTCTGCCTTTGTAAAATGCTTTGAATACTGTCAGTAAATGGTCTACTATCAAAATATTCAGAGTAATGCTAACTTTTAAAGTCTACATTCTCTAAATGTAATTCAATGTAAAGATTAAGCTCTATTTTAAAAATATTTTAAAATACACATTCAAAAATTCCTTTGCTTCAGCAATCTAAATATACTAATAATAGCATAAACAGGAAAATGTGTCCCTTTAAATTCTCAGATACTATTAGCGTAGTAAATTTATTTTAGAAAGTTAAATTAAAATTGCATTATTTAGCATTTCCACAGTCTTTCTTTGACAAACTGTAAATGTCTGTCCTTTCAACATAAAATGCTTCATCCATTACCAAAAATGATACTTCACTGTGAATGTCAAAGAGAAAAAGAATATTGAAGCAGACTATGACCAGTGCACACATACACAAAAAACAACACTCCAGAACATGCCTAATGATGTCTTATTTTCTGTCATTTTTCTGCTTCCCTATACAATGAAACAGCTGTTATAACTGCACTGTACGCATTGAATAAAATGTCAGAAAATGTTAATGCTGCTGTGAGCATTCCTGATATTCTGATTGAGGCGTAGCTATAGTTGTCATATGGAATCTCAATCCCATGTGTTACTGGTTGCTGTGCTGCTGCTTCATTTCATTAATCTACAGAGGAATATATTTTTTTATAGCCTGCAAATTACTGTTTTCTTAGTATCTATGGCTTTAACTGTATGTTTACTTGAAATACATATGAAAAAAACTATAATGCTGAAGATGAAAAATTAAAATAAATATTAGACTTCAAAGTTGAGACTTGCCACTAATATATGCTTTAGATACACAATTCAAAAGCAAAACAATGAGAAGCAAAAGGCTGATGAGCTTCTGGAGGATCTATTTCCCTTCTTTCCAGATTCTTTCATAACTTTTGCACACACAAGCTCCAAAGCTCCTAGAAGCCATGCCTGTAGAAAAATGTGACTGGATGTCACCTGTGCTTTGAGCACTGTCACCTGTGCTTTGAGCAAACCCAGCCACCAGAACTGCCCTCCAAGAAATACATGGTGAAGATTTAAGTGCAATGGTTTCATACCAAGCACAAGCATGCAAAAAACTGAATGGAGCATGAATTAAGGGGTGAAACTGTGACCCTGTTGAAACTCTTCAGTGTGGTCAAAACATCACCCAAGTTAGCCAAGAGCCCCACTGTCATCTGAGTGATACCAGTTTATTTATCATGCAAACCCAGTTCGTTCTTCTGCCTCCAAGTGTTTCAACTTCTCCATCCCCATCATGCAATGGGGATGACAGTGACTATTTATATCACTGACAAGTAATGAAAATGAGCAACTGAAAACACTACTGAACATTGTAAGTGAAATCCTGCAAGTCAAGTGCCTAAAATTTCATCCTGAGTATTTTATAACGATTTTCAACAAAGAAAGAAGTCATCAAAGTGAGATGGGGCTCATGGCAGTTGAAGGTTACATCCTGAATTCCTTAGAAAGGTCAGTATCAGGATAATGTGACTGGCAAGCAGAGAAGGGATGTTAACTTAAACCTGTTTTGTGTCTCTTCTGGTGACTTCATGTTCCTTTGTCTCCATGTTCAGGATAGTGTAACGTGTGAACATGCACAAAATGAAGAAACATTTAAGAAGTGCAGCAAACCTGCCTCAGATTCCAACTTCTCTATTTACTTCTCATTCTTCTTCCTGTCATTCTTTTCAGAAATAAATTCTTGATAAAAATTAAACTGAGAATGTATAATCTAACAATACCCAGTGCAACATCATCACAGAAGGAAATCACATGACTTTTAATGATCTTTTCCATCTACACAGAATATATTTTATAATGCAAGTAAATGGCTGTTTCTGTAGCATATGAAAGTAAACAGAAGAAAGAAATCCCACAGTGAATGCCAGACCAGAACACATTTCTGAAAAGCATAAACATTTTTCTTTCAGCCAAGTATTACTTTACTTCAACAGCTTACAGTCTTCTGTTATAAACATTAAAACCATTCAAGCACTTCTGTTTAATTTACATATTTGTGCATCAGTGAAAGAGACATGCATTCTGCTCTTGACAAATATCCACAAAACAACCTTCTTATCTTCCTTATACTTCTATTTCTCCCTGACTTCAAAATACCTTGCTGAACCTGTTAACTGTACTTCCCCATCTATATCAAACACTGTGCAGTTTATTGGGTGCTTTCATCTCAATTCTGGATTTTATCTACTTATGCTAACAACCTTCTTCCTAGTGGCTTTTACATCAGACAGCTCCTGTTCCTGGCTGGGACGTACCAGCCCTCACAGCTCAGAACTAAGTCACAAGAGGCAACATACACCTTCTGAGGACAACTCAGCAGCATCAAGTCTCCCTTCTAATATCAAGAGACATCAGGATCCAATTCAGCAATGAGAGAAGTCCAACATCATAAATTCAGAAAGGAAATACTGGCTAGAAAGGGTAAGGTCTTCTCTTTCAGAATAAAACCCAACTGCGATCCCACAGATTTAACCAGCTTGAAATGAATTTCCTAAGTGATGTGCATACAAACAGCTAATTCACTGTTGTCTTGATACCTCATTGGAAGTAATTATATTGATTAAAAACACACAAAAGTACTTGGAATCAAATTATTAGATCTGAAAAATATGGATTAACATTAATCTTAATATTAATTACATAATATGATTGGGATAATCAATTAATAAAATACAAATGAGCTAATGCACATTTCTGTCAACAGTTGATAGTCCACAGGAAGATAGTAAAAGAAAGTGCAAACCTGCCAATCTGAACAAAATATAATCAGCGCTTAATAGTAAAGATTTCACCTTTGAAAATTTGTTCCTTACCTCCTCCCACCTTCCTACAGACCGTGCAACTGCCCAATTTGCTGCCATTTAAATAAACTTGTTCACATTTTTTTTTAGATTGTTTTGAATGCAGGTCAACTTCCCCAGTAGCTAGTTAGGCTCAGATACTTGTAAGCATAATCTGAGCATCATCTGTTGCTAAATAGATCACTATTGTAATGCAAGGAAAGAAAAATTAATTAAAAAAACTTCAGAAATGCTCACAGAACACTGGAATAATTAATTCAGGACTTGTACAGAGAGTTGAAATTACTCTGCCTGACATTTTCCCTAGCTAGCCACATCTCTTTTCATGCCAATTCACCACAGTACACTTCTCAAAGAAATGACCTCTTTTTACCTCTCTCAGTATGTAGCCCAAGTTCTTTAAATTCTGTGATGTCTGGCTTTTAGGGATATCACAGAACCAACCCCATTCTTGTGAAATGGAAAGGGACCCATTGTACAAATTTTGTAATTTATCCCCCTTCTCCTATTTCTCCTTAATGCTGGTATTAATTTTCAGATCAGTACTAAAAATATTGCTTAGTTGAACTGATATTCTGTACCTGACATGTCTCAACCACTCACCTCCTTTTTCAACAACCTCCAAATCTTCTTTGGGTTAACTGGCTCTAGCAAAGACCTCTGTTGGCTTTGTAAAAGGTAATGACTTCTGCATTAGGTTAAGTAAATCACAGCATGAGAACAGTTAATGCTTACTGCTGCAGAGAAGTTTAATTACTGTAATCCAAACCAGCCTGGAGACACTAAACACATGGAGTACTCACAGCTGACTTTCTTGTCTAAAATATCAAACGTTTCTGGAAAAATGTAGGAATTTTCAGTTACTCCACCACAGTCACTCTAAATACAGTATCTTGGAGAAAGGGTAGTACATCCTCTTAGAAGAATTTCTGGAACAGTGAAGGCGGGTAAATATTGTTGCAGACTGCCATGTATCTGTAGTGCCACAAGGTCACATAGTGTTTTCCAGGCAGCAGTCCATGCTCTCTACCCCAAACTTCACAGCAGAAAAGCCAAACAAAAGGCAGTCTTTCAAGAACACTGACTGTACCACTGAAGAAACCAAACAGATGGAGAAGCATTCAGGCTTCAGAAACTCCTTGTTTCTTTCTCCCTTCTCACTTCCCAGCTTGGACTACTATCCCAGGAAGATGGGAGAGCCACTCTGCTACACACAGAAGCCCAGGACTACCATGGAGCAGTGGTTATACATCTATAGCAGAAGAAATGTGACAAAAGTCAAGATGTTTTTTGCAACATTCCCCTGGAATCCTTAGAAGCTAACTACCATTTGGTGAGTGTGAATTGAACTGGGGGGTAGGGGGTGGAGACAGAAGAAGGGAAGAAAAAAAAAAAAAAAAGGAAGAAGGGTGAGTCTGCTTTATCTTGCAGACCCCTGGAGTTTTGCCAGGCAAGATGAGGAACCCTGTGCAGCTAGTGACAAAAAATCTTTCCTGGGCCCATTTCCCAGACTCATTTGGAACAGATGCCAGAACCCACAGTTAGCAGACCACAGTCCCTAATCTAGGCTGTCTCTGAACACAATTAAGACAACTCAAGAGGAAGGAGGGAGAGAGGAATGACTTTGCCTGTTTCTGCATGAGTATTACAGCCATAACAGAACACATCATACAAATCTGTATTTAGCCACCCGAGACAGAAATCATACAGACTCACAGGTGACCTTGCAGTGAACTACAACAGCACTTCAAGCAGGCCTGATGAAAAGTTGCCCAGTCTGCTGCTCCTCTGCTCCCCAGCAGTTGAAGAGGGCTGCAGAGGCACCAGGTTTGGGCCAGAGGGATTCTTGCAGCTCAAGCTGACAAGCCCAGCAGTGAAGAGGTTAGATATTTGAAGCCTCAGATAATTCACAGCAGCATGAAACAAGACTGCTGTATTCCACCCTCTGGACAGGAAGTTAAATTTCAGGCAGAATTGTAGAAAATAAAGCTCAAAATCAAGGTTAACGTGCTTCTGACAGTTCTGCTCCCTTACTATAGGGTCTGCTCCCACAGCTTACTGCCCAGTCACCCATTTCTGCCTCTGCTGGGGGACACTGCTGGCACCTCTAGGGCTCTCAGGTAGACTGAATTAGTTATTGGGTTCAGGTGAGAAGTAACCAGCTGAACCTAAAAGGGAAGAGTGAAGCAGAGAGAAAATACTTTTAAGACCACTCAGATTAAGTCATTTTAAGTCAGTGATCTTAAACAGCAAGAGCAAAGAAACCAATACTGAGAAGTTTACAAAGACTTAACCATAATGCTGGCCCATTAAGTTACTGGCTCCTTCCCCATCCAGTTTATATTTAGGGTTATTATACAAACTGTTTATATATGTTCATTTCCTAAGATGAAAACGAATGTGACAGGGTAACCCTAATTAGTAGCAGTGTAATAACTTGTAATGGAAGTATGCTTCTTTCCTCCACATTTTTACTTCTGAACCTAAATTTTTGTATTCTTTCTCATTTCTCTGTTAGCCAACTCAGCAATATATATTTGTATTTCCTCACTAACTGAGATCTTTAATTTTAAGACAGCTGCATCACTGATGATAAAGCACGCGGAGATCAAACAGTCACACTCCTGTGCCAAGCTTTCTTTCAGAGGAAATTTACAAAAGGAATAAATGATGAAAAATCATAAATCTTTAAATACCCGAACAACACTTGCCCCTAACATCAGTCCAATTACATTTTCAGCTCTTTTGTAGCCATCTGACATTTTTGCTTCAGTTTTCCTCATTCCAAATGGCTGTAACTGAGCACCATAATCCAAACATAAGTTTTGGTGGTGGTGTCAGTACAGGGTCCATTCCTGGCTTACCTCTAGGCAGCACTAAGAGAAAAACAAAAGTCACCAGACAGCTTGCTTTTCCACACGATTTATTAATCTCTCAAATTTTTGTCATCTATACTTAGCTAAAAAGAAATGTTGCTAAGTCATCAGGCACATTGATTACTTCAGAACTACATTTGACTTTGTGGAATACCAATTTCCTGCATGCATTGCAGGACAAGAAGTCAAAGTGCTCTCTGAGAGGTGATATGAGTAACTAAATAGAAT
Organism: Cyrtonyx montezumae; assembly: GCF_038088225.1. NCBI lineage: Eukaryota > Metazoa > Chordata > Aves > Galliformes > Odontophoridae > Cyrtonyx > Cyrtonyx montezumae. The sequence goes on along the minus strand of NW_027072078.1, from coordinate 12,079,330 downwards.
CTGATTTTAAGATCCCTGATCTAATTCTTCTGCCAAACATGAAAAAATAATTATAAGATTCAAAAAAATCATTTTGCTGTTTCAAATATAAGTAGCCTACTTGTATACGCTTGACTTGCTTGAAGACATGAACCTTGAAAAGGAACTTTTTTTTTTCCTGTGTAATTACCCACTCTTTCAGCCTTTCAACTGCAAGAGATAAATGGAGCATACGTGCATGTTTTTATGGGTTGGGGCAGATTCACAAAAAAGACACAGCCAAAGAGCAAGAATCATCAAATGTGGCTCCAGAGTACACATTGTCAGAGTCCCCTTGCCCTTTACTGACAGGTAAAGCAATATGCTACCTTTCTGCACACAACTGGAAGTAAGAGTGATTTTCCTATCTAAATATCTTTCCATAGCTGCTTCACAATAATGAGCATTCTACAATTTCTAGCATCTTCTAGGAATTTCTTATTTTTCTTTTATTCATCTTATTTTATTTATCTAAACTATGACAATGGTACTTACTCAATTAGGCAACAGTAGGAAAATACACTTTCTTTCCACAAAGGGGAAAAGACTCTGCATCCAAATTACCCCAAGCACCTCTGTAATCCAGTTCTGGGGAGGCTACTCAGGGAGGAGTCAAGAACTTGCTTACTGCTCTTACTCAGCATTCCTACTCTAACAAATGGAAATTGTGAGGTAGATTCCTTTCAAATAATCAAATTAATAAATACATGTAACTTAGTTTTTCATTTATCTGTTGATTTCCAAACTTATTCCTCCCACTCCCAGTGTTTCCTAGGATGATCACAACAAGGACTGATCACTGAAGGAAAAAAATCAGAAAAATGTAGGTACACATGAAAGTTGCGTGCCTTACAAGGTTCCAAGGAAACCAGCAACTTTCTGACAGTCCATCTTTTTTTCTGACAGTCCATCTTTTCTGTGACTCCAAGGTGTTTGGAGCAGAGACCTTCCTCTGCCCTTTGTATTATAACAGCCAGTATAAACGAGAATTACAAGGGACTAGGATGCATACAAATTGCAACAAAGGTTGACATGAAAAACAAATAATAAGAGGAGAAGGAGCAACAAAATAACAGCAATTGCTAGAGGGGACTCTTGGATCAGATAAACGCTGAGGTGGTCTTACATATTATGCAGTTCTCACACATAGAAGCTGTGGGACTAAAAACTTGTATTGCTCAACTACATGGATTGTCCTTTTAGAGATGGAAGGTCTCTCGCTCTCCCACCCCTCATTCTGCATCTTTTCACTTCTTTCTCATGATAAAACTCATCCTGATCTGGGTCATTTGGTTAGCTTCACAATGCCTCAGAAAGCTCTTGCAACAGTTAATAAGGATATAGGCACATTCTTCCAAATTTAGTTTTCTAGTCCTGAGAAATGGCCAATGGTTGTTCTAGAGATTTTTTTGCAGTTGGGATAGAAAAGGGATGCACTATCTTCAGTGCTCACAACAGAACTCTGCTGTACTATCAGGTATTATTCATGATTTTTCTCATTATCTTCTCTCAAGATAAATGTGGCCATTTGCTTATATTCTAAAACTTAAATACATCTAGATATATTTCATCCAAGTCCAGTGTTGCTACCATTCTTAGAAAATAAGGTCAAAATTTAAAATAAAACTATTTCTTTAGGATCTATAGGTTGCAAAATTCTACCCTTTGCTGTAAAAGGTTTACCACATTTACCAAGATAAGTCTTGCCTCTGTCTCTTATCAGCCTCACTATCATTGTAGAGTACTCTATCCCTAGTGCTGTCCTGAGAGACTCAACAGTGAAAACTTCTCATTTCAGAAGAAGGGATCATATTTTCTTCCCCTCAAATTCATGGAAGGGCTTCAAGGAACGGGGATTCTTGAACTGGATCAAGTATAATAAGAAGTGAAATTAAGTCATTCTGACATGTACACTGGTAAATATGCAGCAATTTGAACAAAGGATTCTGGTGTTTTTTTTTTCTGTTTGTTTTTCCCTCTACAACATTATTCCTTCTGGGATTATAATGACTCAAAGGAAAATCACTGATCACAACTGCAAAGCCCATTTTGGGACTACTCTGGCTAGCTCTCTCTTGGTCAGACTGAAGTTTGGTTATAAGATTAGCTAAAGCAGAATAAGCTGTTTCCAATAGAAACTGCTGCTATGGTCTCCAGAATTCAGGAGACACAATGAAATCATGGATCACAGATATTTTACAGATCATCAAACAGCTGAATGGGATAAAAGAAGACAAAGTGGTGCAAGCATTTCTTCGAGGCACTGCTATTCACACTGGCATTTGGAAGGAAGGCCTACAACTGTACATCATCTCCACATGGCTATAACTGGAGACACTGACACCCCCAAACTTTCCCTGATGGTTCTGCAAAGATTTATCTTATGCAAAACTTACTTTTGTAAACCTGCAGCCCTACTAACAATTTTGTTTACATTTAAGAGCTCTGATGACATATAGACCTTCACATTTTTCATAATGAAATTCATCACTAACATATGAAAAATGTATTTGTCACAGACTCCTACTCATATCACACTTCTGTCTTTGTTATCTCTCCTGCCATATGCTGTCACTATGTGACTCATTGCCAGGAACTATATGCACTACCTCTGCACTAGCCAAATTGTTACAGGCTGTAATGATGTTTGAACCCTAAGAACCTCTATTCAGTGCAAAACAAAGGACAGACCTTTAAGCATACTACCTTCACATAAAAGTAACCAGTAGTTAGGACTGTATGAAGACATTACTAAAAATGGTTGCAGACAGTGCTTTATTGAAATCACTTTAAAACAGAAAAGGGATTTTTTTTTAATCCTGTGCTGATACTGACATTAGACTCTAGCACAGAAACCAGGCCAGGTTAGGAATTAACGCACACTTATAGTCACATAAAATGTCCACACAGAAAACAGCTCTCATACAACAGGTTTCATGTGAATGTTGGAGAGGTTACCACTTCCAAACAAATATCTTGTCATTCCATCTATAAATTCACTAGAATGTTCCCAGCTTTTCTGCCTTCTCTCTGTTCAGCCTTGTAGGCTATGAATTTCATGAGTGCACAAAACATTTCCCTTAGTATTCTGACAATGATCTACCAAATTCCACGTTTGATAGTCTATTGAATACGTTAAAAGACAAGCTTTCTCCTTGGTCATCTGGGAAAAGAAAATTGAACTATAGGGAAATTAGAAGTGAAATTATTGTGTTTATAGCTAGAGTAGCTAATTTTGTGGCTGAACATGATTATTACTTGTATCTTCTGTGAACTCTTCAAGGTTGTATCTAGTGAATTCTAATGTCATCTTCACAAACAATATACTTCAAAATGCCCAGAGATATAGTAAAGAGCTTGAAAATTGAAATAAGAGAATATTCATTTGCCCAGTAATGTTGAAATTATCATTACTTTGGGAATTAACACTTAGATAATCTATGTCTTTATCTGTCAAGTGAAAGATCTCTTAAATATTATTAAATGCAGTTAGAGTTGATAAAATTGTAAATCATGTTTTCATAATCTTTCCAATTATTTAAGCGCATAACAGTCAGCATGGTGACAAAGTCTTTTTGAAAGTTCAGTAAGAAAACTGGTCTACATTTTTTGATGTCAAAATTAATCAGGGAAGAAGATGGATAAAAAGGTGACTTTCAGATTAGTTCCTGCACATCCTACAGAAGGTTTGCTTTACAAGATATGTTCAAACCACTTTCAATAAGCTTTCAGTCTAGAGGATTTGAAGTTATTATGTACAAAATAAAAAGGTGACTTTCCAGACTGTAAGTTTACCAAACTTGATTTGTGTGTTTTCTGAATATTACTTCGTGCACTAGAGGGAGCTCTGCAACTCTTTATCACAATATCAACTTGTAGACAAAAAATGGGAAACTAACAGAAACAAAATACAACAGAATTCAGAAAAAAATATATAAATTATATATATATATTCTTAACTTGAGATCAAGACTAAGTTGTGCTAATTCATACAATTAATATCCTTACATATTTCTGTGTTTAGTATTGCCTTCTTCAGTATAAAAGACATGAAGAAACACTTTCCTCCTTTGAGGATGTAGGCTTTAACATGAAGGGTACAAATCTCTGCAGGATATTTATTTATTTATTCAAAGCAGGCATAGAGATTAAGTTGTACAAAAAGAAAACTAGCATGATTTTTTGAGGTGAGATGTTGTTTTAATTGAATTGCCACAGGAAAAAGGTATGTGAGTAAGTAATCAAAGTCTGTACCACAATAAACATGAAGAAATGAAGTCTGTACCATAAGAAACACGGATAAGAGGACTTCATTAACACTGCTCAGTCAGCCTTCACTCTTGAAGCTCTGCTTTCAAGCACTTGAGTTTTCAGCCTTCCTTTCATGCAGGTTTGTTTGTTGGTTAGTTTTTTGTTTTGTTTTTGGTATAGTGTCTTGAGGATTTGGGGCTCTTTTAGCAAACTGCACTACGGAAAAAAGAACTGCTCATTTCAGAAAAGAACATAAAACTTCAGCTGGGAGTTATTAGCATGGTTAGAACTGTCTTACTATCGACTACTTGAATAAATAGAATAATTAACATTAATCAGAGTTCTACACTTTTTGTGGATTGTTCCTATCATCTCTTAGGCTGAGTATAAAAAGGAGTTTTAGACATTTTCTGACAGCAGAAAAAACCACTCTGCACCAAGCCACACAGTAAAGTGAAGATTCATGCTCTCAGTTGGGCCATCCTCTGTTCTTACCCACATTCATTCCTGTGTCTGTACAGCTCTGTTCTGCAACATGCTGTTCTCTACTTAAAAACCATCATATATCTCATGTCTCCAGAGAAGAATGGGCTATTTCTCTACTCCTTTCATAGTCGGGCACCAGTAGAGGGTGTAAAAGCACAGGGGAGACAAGGATAATTTTCAGTTACAGACTCTGGCTGTAACTCAAATATTACTCTAGCAACCAGCCACTGTAAGAAAAACCGTACCATTAAGCATCTACACAGTAATGCCCAAGCAGAGCGGGACCAAAGACATAGTTTGTGAATTCTGCACACAGTGCACACAGCCTGCACGCAAAAGTTAGTGGTTAACTTTTATATCTCCCTAATAAGTCCATTTTAAATGATGTTTTCCAAGGCATAACAGGATGGCTCATTTTGTAGAGTCGCCAGTAGCACTCCTTCCTGCCAGAACAAGCCCTAAATGTCAAGCACCTAGTCAACAGGACAGGATTGTTAGATTATCACTGGGAAAAGCTGTTTAACTTGTGACATGCATTTTCCCCCAGCCTCAATGTCAGAAAGGTTTGATATATTTCAACTTAAAAATCAGCCAGAGCAAACTCTCAGCATGAAAAATTCAGCCTAAACAGTGAGAAACTGGACAAATTGTAAAAGCAAGATCTTGTAGTGGGAATCACCACGCAACCCTGCTGCCAGCTCTGCTGGTAATATATGGAGACAGAACCACTACCTGTTCTGCCTGCACAATGGAGCCCGACCTCCCCTGTCTTTTAAGTACTCTTCTGTATCTTATCCAAAAATGTATTTGAAGTTATTATTGATTTTGTCATTTTGGCTTTATGGTTATAATCACCTAGCAGATCCAGTTACATCCAGATCTATTCCATCAGAAGGTTCAAAAACTGGAGCTAGTAAGACCATTGCACTGATATCAGACTGACTAGTTAAAAAGACAGATGCAGTATTATTTCCCCTTATGTCAGGTGGATTAAATTTGATTTTTTTCCCATTTCTCAAAATATAACTGAAGACTACAACATTCTCTGTATCAGTATTTTACGCTCAATTTAACTGCTGCATTGTATTAAATGACGTTCAATAATGTAATGCTAAATGCAAATGAATTCTTGTTTGGTGTAAGAAAATCTCTTTGCTGCCTTCTCCAGACAGAATTCTTTTTAATAGGTTTTAATGAACTAGGAAAAGCAAACATGCCCATATGGTGAGAAATATTCAAGGCATACATTAAAAGCAAAATCTTGTGTTACTCATCAAAAAATAAGACGTGATAAGAGAGAAAAATTAAGCTATGAAGATGAAATCCAAATAATAAGCAAATATGGAAAATAAACTATTATACAGTCCTTGGAAATGGCTCAGCACAACTTAAACCAGAAAAACATGCATTTTCTTTTTATATCAAGAGTGGAATATATTTTATTTTATTTGAAGTAAATTATTTATAGTTATCAATTTCCCTCCAAAACTAAACGAAATAAACAGATAAAAATGTACCATTATGATTGGAAGTACCAAAGAAATGATGTTATCTCTTTCTAAGTATGTAATGTCTTCTTGCCACATGAAAGACTTTGAAAAACTTTCTCTGAATTTCAGAAAGACCCTTTCTCAGTCTTTGTCAGGCCACTATTGAGCAGCTTGCAGGCCTCTGCAAGTCCTACAGGCATCATTCTAGCAATGATAAGATAAAGTAATTCAAAGATACTCTGCAAACACTACCCTTTCCCTGGATGAATGCCTGTCCCTGATGTATTAGCAATTTCTGCAGACACGTATGACAGTAGAATATACAAAGTACATAAAACATATGAACACAGACTGTTTTCTAGTAGCCCATTGCTTTGTATTTCAAATAGCTGGCAACACTTATGGGAATTTGGCCCTGCAATCATAGTATTTCTCATATCATTCAAAACTGACAGCAGGACATGAAGATCTACTGTAACAGTTGTACTATTTTAAATTGCAGGAAAGAAACTTGCATGCAGTAAATAAAATACTTAGTATTTACTTCTGTTGCACTTGCCTGTCGTTTAACACAATTAGAGAGAACTATGAACATATGGCAAAACCACAGAATTAGGACTCATGAACTATTTCTATGCTGTGTAGGTACTGCTACATTTGTCGTGGGACTGCCTGAGCTCCTCCAGGATAAAACAAGGTGACAAGCATCTGTCACATATTTACTCTCTCAGCTTCTCTCCACTCAAACGTCTACAGATAGTGGGAGGGAGAAGGATGGCTGTTTTATGTGTCTTGGAAGAGAATTGAATACAGTTTGCTTAGGATTTTATTCCTGTAAAAGTCACTGAAGAAAATTCATTCCATCAAGTTCTGTCTCCAACACAACCAAATGTTTACTTTGCACACGAAGAGTCCACTTCTGCTAGAAAAGTATGGATTATCAGCAGCAAAGCTGATATCAACATTTTGCTGTTTCTAAAATATTCTGGACGTATTCTCCTTAACTAAGTATTACTGCCCGTTATTGGAGGAATATCACCATTCAGGAAAGACCAGGATGTTTTTGTTATTTCTACCTGCTTCAGAAAATAACACATATTTCTGTTTGGATACTACACCTGATGCTTTTGTTGTGGGGTCTTAACTCTCATGTACAGCCTTGCAAGTGCTTCTCTATGACGTTGGCATTTCAAATAAGATGCTTACAGATTAAAAGATAAAAAAATCTTTGAATCTATGAATCAAATCTATGAAATCTTTGAATCTTAATATCTATGAATTATTACTTAAAGCATGGAAGAATATTTATTTTCATAAAGGGTATGGTTGTATGAGAAAGTGTTTGTGAATAAGGCTAGAAAAAGGAATTGCATACTGCTGCACTTATACACATATTAAACACTAAATGTGACAATTAAGAAAGGTCAGTATCCTTGAGGAAGCAGGACAGACAGACAGATGGAGAGATGGAAGTAGTTATTTTCACATTAAGGAAACATGCTAAAAAAATTTGTTGTTTTTATGTTCTGCCAAGAGATGTTTCTTTTGTAACAAGAAGTCATTTTACCTTTTAAAGAAATCACATAAATCCATCCAATTAAACTCCTTTATCCAGAAAGAAAGCATACAAGGAACTGTGTTCTACTATAACTTTCCTACTCTCTCCTACCTTCCTGTCAGCATGTGACACAAACTTTAACAGATGTTCACTTTGTATCATAAAACTGAAGAAAGCTTTGTCTGAAATATCCTTATAAGTTGCATATTGTAATCACATGCATCAGCCATATGCTTTGCATTTTTATCTTGGTCTTTTCAATTCAATGCCATTATCAAAAAGCTTCCCATCAAAATCCAAAGGCAAAAATAAGTGTGGTTTACCTTATTACAATTTTTAGAAACTTGGCAAAGAGCACCGCTTGACATACCGTCCTTATCTGGCATTCCTGAAAAAAGAATACAATAAATAAATAAATACTGAATATTCTTTACGTAAGAGATATTTGCTAATGGAAAAAAGAATTTGACGTGTTTGATATTTAATAATATACATATTCATCTACGATTTTTTGATGCAAAATACTTATTCAGGCAAAAGTTTTCTGTTAGAAACAAGAAAAAGACAAGAAGTTAGCTTCTGAACATACTATTTGGCTAGAAATTGTACTTGTTCACAACTTAGCATTTGAAGCACAATTACAGGAGTTTGTCATATTTTTTTCATTTAACATAACCTGTGTTTTGATATCTGGAAGTCAGACGTAGCACTGCCTTTGTGCTGTCTAGGACAGTTATGCTACACTGTACAACGTACAATATACTGATCACAAAACACACTGCCCAAAATTTACTGAAAGGAGCATAGGGCATCAGATATCATCCTGGTTGGCATCTAAATAATCCTCTGGAAACTCAGTGCAGATATCTTGATTTACAGAAGTGGCTCCAAAGGCCCCCCTTAGACGTCTACACCATTATCCCACAGTCTGACATATTCTCATGAGGCAAAACCATACCAAAACTTATTTAACTAAGGCCAAGACACCAATATGCCTGAGCAGGCTATATGACCAAATACTAACCCACATTACCAAGCAAGTTATGTAGCCTAGCATACTAAAAAATAATAATAAAAACAAAAAGTCAGCTAGTCTGTAAAATGTATTTTACTAGCAGGACTCACAGCTGCATTCCATAGAATTAATGTGGCATCTACAACATTTAAGTATGTTATGTGACATAATACAATCAGCATACAGATTTGCACACAGTTCTGTATAAGTTTGGAATGTAATCAAGCAAGTTCCAAAGTGTTTCCTCCTACATGGAACAGAAATGTATCCATAATACTGAATTGAATTTAACATCTTAATTCTGACATCCCAAAATAGAGGACTTTCATCAACCCTTTTCTTCTTCCCTCTAATTCCTATAACATTTGATTTCTATTTTCTCACACTTACTGTCATTGTTGGAGCCAGTTTCCATAACACCATAAGGAGGAGTGAGAAGTCCAGACATATACTGTCGGTATTTCTGAAAGACAGCAATGGCAAATTTAGTCAGTTACAGATGTATAAGTCAGTACAGATGTATAAGTACAGACGGATGCTGTCATATATACATCTGTGTGCCTGTTGCTTTGTGCTTCACATGCCCACAAACAGCCTATGACTGAGTCAGTCAGATATGTCTTTACTCTTAGTGCTACAAGGCTAGTGTTCTTGATTTGAGCACACTGCCTTTATTTTATCAAAAGTTGTGCTAAGACAGTTCCCTCCTTGATTTCCCCAAAGCACAACTTGGAGGGCTCAACAAATCAATATTGTCCTCATTTGTGTGATTTCCCATACAGCCTGCTTTAAAGCTTTTTTGAAGTTACACTGCTCTGCTAAACTTGAGCTAGAAAGCTACCTTATTGAAAGTTATTGCAAGGATGGAGACAGAGCTGTAAAGTAAGAATTTATAAGTCTCATGTACCACTATAGTTTTGGTAGCAGATTTGAAACAGACAGGATTTACTACTAAGATTCCAAACATTTACTTCTAATGCATTAGGGAAGCCAAAAGTTTGGTTTTCAAAACTGCAAGGTTATGCAACACACAAATGCAGAACCAATTTTATGTATACACCCACACAAACTGTACTATCAAAATTTTGTGACTGTAAAAATAATGTCCTTCATACAACTGTAAACTACATAATTGAATTGATGTCAGTAACTGATATTTTTCTTCAGTGAATGACACGATGAATAAGGTTTGAGGCTCTGCCTGCAGCTTAAGAAACTCACAAGTTAAAATATAACACCAAGGGGAAGAAAGAAACACTTCCTTTTGTCACGTACAAATCATTCAAAGAGTAACTGATACATTTTTATTTTCAAACATGCTGTGCTACTGTTGTATTTAGGGATAAACAATTATAATTCCCTTTTTTTTGGAGCAGCCACAGAACAAGCTTGTGCAACAGAGATGCTGCTGATCAGCATAAACAAAACATATCATGTGGTCCATAGGGTGTGCAATGAGCTGAACATGAACAGTCAGTTGAAATACATGTAGATTTCAAGTCAGTATGAACAACAAGTGAGTTAAAAAGCTTTCCTGATAGACCAGTTAATGAAAAATATTTATCCTTTGCATTATGGAGCTGTTGGGATGTATGTATTCACTTTCTAAATGTTGTCTGCTAGAGTTTAACAGATGCTTGAATTATTCTTTTAACAATGTTTTTTCCTAGAGATGCATATGAAAATCTCATCTGTTCTAGCACTGAAGAATGAATGCCTTGCATTCTAAATAATAACAAAAGCTACAAAGATTACATTAATCTTAATAATCCAATCCTATTTTTAGACATGTGATTACATCCGAAAGCTTAGTAACATATTATTTAAATCTCACCCATAATCCATCTGAAAACTCATAGGAGTTGCATTATGTTTTATTCCAGGTCAGTCACACCAAGTACAAACTACTATTTAATTTGAGGATAAAACTCTCCTATTTTCTTTTCCAAACCATTTACTTCCCCATGTTCTTATATTATTAATTTAATATATTAATTAATATTTAATCTTATATTAATTAATTTAATATATTAGTAATTATATTCTCAGTTCAATAAATAATCAATACATGTAAAACAAGGGAAAAAACTCACTTTGGATGACAGAATGAAAGAAAGGAAGACATGTTATAATGGGCTGAAATTACATTTTATTCATAGTGTAGATTAATGTTTTGTTCCATTTTTCTAGCAATTTTCATCTTGGAATTTGGCTTAGAAATGGAAAGCTGAAATGTTTCATTTGGAATAAGATAAAATCCAATAGCATATAATATTTTTTCTTTTCTTCCATTCAGATGATATTCAGTTCTGTTTTGTTTTATCCAAGATAGTATTTTTCCAAAAATACGTAATTAGTCCACATTAACATACCTTGATAAGGAATTTAAATAGTAGGACACTAGTAATTTTCTCTTTTTACTTTTTAAATGAATGCATATATCCCTATACCACATTCACAATCATCACATACCACAGAGCAGTTTTCTTTCATTAATTTCCTAATATTTCTCCTGCTTATTCTTCTCATGATATAAACCCCAAAACACTCCATGCAATTTCCATGAAATTTTGAAGCCTAGCTTACCTGTACAAGTCTTACAGGTAGAATAAGTCAGAACTGCATATATCACATTAAGAGGATGGAATCTCTTGATACTGAGCATCAGATGTGCATAATTTAGTCTTAAAAGACAATTCCTCTAACTTTGTTATGCAACTGCCCTGTACAACACAAGTTGGGAAAAAAACATAGTCATTTGCCATGAAGCAGTGTCATGGTTTTGTGGTTTTGCACCATGACAAGCAGTGGTATCCAAAGGTATGTTAAGACGGTGACACTTTAAAAGGTGCATTCCAAAAACTGCAGAGGAAAAAAACAAAAACAAAAACAACAAACCACCACCAACAAAAAACCCAATATCATCTGTCTTTGAATGGAAGTCTGATTTTCACCACATAAGCAGGGCAGATAGATGCAGTCTTGCATTCTGTACTATTATTTGCTACATTATTTATTTACACTCATAGCGTAAGCTTTAGGAATACTTGAAGATTTCTTGCTTATGGAGGCCCCTAACCACGCTGAGCTTCACCTGACACTCAGGATGGCAAATTCCACAAAGAACATACACTGCCAAGGACTTCTGCTCTGCTGTCCTTTATAATAAGGCCCTAACCTGTCCTGGGTAAGTCTACTGAGGAGACTGAAAGAGCAAGCACAATGCAGTGCTGCCTGTGAGAGAAGTCAGGCAGCACTACCAGAAGAGGAACCAGCTCAGGATATGCCCTCAGAAGGCTCATTTGTTCTGACTCCTCCAGGGAACCTCAGCATAATTTAAACTACCTTCTGTACCTAAGGTACCTTGAGGGAAGGCTGACAGGACTGCCTACTCATGAACTCTAAAACATACCTCGGTGGAGTGAGAAAGGTACAATTTACACCTAAAATTTTGCCAGCTTATCAGGCAAGTTAAATGTCAAAGGACACACATCAAAAAGTAGAGGAAATATGGTCCTCTGGGAAACATAAATATGCAAAGATGAAAATAACTGCATAAAAATTCACAGTATCAGTCTGAGCTCTCTGAAAGGTGAGGCAATCAGGAGCACACAATATTGAGTGCATAATATCTGTAAATAAAAGAAAATGCTGTAAGTAACATTTTTTCTGGTAAATGACATTTAAAATAATCCTGAAAATTAACATAGTAAATATTTACAAAAGGTTTCTGAAAATGTATTCCACCGCTGGAGTGAACTCTGGAAATGCTTTCATTGTGAAAAACGGGAACAGCTATTGCATGAGCTTGTTTATTATCAGAAGTTGTCAAGTTCAGTAAATCCAACGTGACAGCAGGTTTTAGAACTACACTCAGTGACCTATTCACTCGGTCTTCAATTTTCTACCTATTTACAAACTCTATCACGCAATAGCTTAAAGATCAGACACTTCCTGCATCTAATCTGACAGCACAAGTAATAAAGACCATATTTTTTCTTCCAGTTAGTGACTGTCCCACATCCACACAGTAGTAAAAATTAACATGACCTTTCCAGTCACTGCTATAGCCTAAAGCACAGAAGAGCACTGCCGAAGAGCAGTAAGGGATGAGAGGAAAGGAGGAAAGCAAGTAGCATACTTTCCACACTGTTGACGCACTGGAAGTGAATTTTCATGCTGACAGCTTTTAAAGGCATTCCTTGGTCAGCTGGTGATGAGCCTCAGTTGTTTCCATGATTTCAGTGGATTTTCTTCTATACCACAAATGCACTTTGGTAAATTTTTATATGATATTCAGAAAGACAATTACTATAATTTAGGTGCAAGCTCTCTCTGAATCCCTTATGTACACAAGGTGTAAAAAACATCTTAGTCTCTTCTATTGCAAGTATTGAATATATCTAATCTCTGTTTAAAGGGAAAGGAGCAAAAGGAAAGATTTATACAATACAAACATTCCAAAACAAGCCAGGAAGACTTGAAGAAAATTGAGGTGCATCTGTTCTCTTCCACATGCATTGGATAGTATCAATATTATCAGGTCTGGCTCACAAATGTATGCCCACCTGGGCAATCTCCATACAAGATATGCTCCTAAGTCCAGCAGTCCTCCAGTCAGAAGAGAGCAACCAATGGACTGTTCCATAAGCACTTCACTTGTAAAGCACTAGGGAGACAAACCCAGCTTCTAAAGGTTGTTCACCATTTCACCATTCACCATTCCCAGGTGAACACACACATGACTGGAAGTAATCATTTTCTAAATCTGAAGAAGGTTATACAGACCACAGCACATACACGATCTTTTCTTTCTCCTTAATGTTCCCACTCTCAGTTTTAAAACACAATGCTGCTATGCATTGACCTGTCTCATGGCCATTTAAGATGGGGTGGTAAATCCTCTTTTGCAGCTGCTGGATGAATATAACCTCAAGACCCTGTATTATCAGGTGAACTGCTGCCTCCAACTCTGCCTACCACCAGCAGCACAGAACGCAGAGTATGCATTACTTGCAGGCTTGGCAGTGATACAAAATAACATTGTAATTCATTTCAGTTCTAGAAATCTTAGTTCAAATATCAAGGTGACCTTTCCACCCGTTCTGCAAAACCTCATGCAACTATTTTATTAGATACTGTTCCTTTGACTGTTACCTGAGTTCTGTAATCCTCCCTGCTATCTGCCAGAACTTCTGTTACTGTTCCTCTGAGGGGGATATGAACTGCAGCTATTCAGCATGGGCAAGCTTCTTTATTTTCTTTTAGTAATAAATAATTGATCACTGATGCTCTCAGTACAGTTCTGTTCTTCCTCTGTGTTGGTTGTGCCAGTCATACCATTTTGGAAAATAATAAACTCCCTTGTGAGCTTAGCATGGTGCCCTGTCTCTTCTCTTTCCTCCAGATGAATAAGAAGAGATATAAAAGAACCCAGAAGATTTCTAGTTCCTCTTTTTGCCTCACAAATCAAGCACAGACTGGCATCTTGAAGTCTAGATCTTTGTCTTTAGACCTGATGCTACTGCCCCCCCCAAAGATCAGCCCTAACTGAAATAACTCAACTGAATATACAGGTAAAATCTCAGATAATCAGATCAAAGGAAAAAACGATTTGTATAGAAGTGGAAAACTGGCTGAACAGTGTGATTGGTGGCTTCTCAAACAAAAAACAACCAGACTCTGGCACAATGTGCTCCAAGTTTGGGCCACATGTAATATAATAGCTGTGATCCCAGCTCCAAGTGAGGTCCATTTGGGCTGAGAGAACTTGCAGAATCCAAGGCACCCTCTCAGGGCTGTAGCTCTGACCTCCTCAGTGAGCCTTGCCTCCTCTTATAGGGTGTTATCAGCATCCTCATCTCTGTAGCCCAGCAGGGTGGCTGCTGCAGACAGTTCTGCCTCATTTCTAGCAGGACCTCCTTCTGAACACTAAGACATGGTTCATGAGTAATCTCACACAGTTTGCATGCACCTCACTGTGCATCCTTGCATTTGAAACCAGTTTCAGGTCATTAAGGACATATACAGCACAACAGGATATTGAGGGCTGTTTTTATCTGATCAGGTGCAAAGGGAAATTTCGTATTCTCCATTAGAATGGAGAATATAAAGAATCCTGAATATTGCTGAATTCCAGCATTTGTGATTCCCAAGACATCATCCAAGTTATAGGTAAGGAAACAAAACTGAAATGTTTCTAAAGGAAAGGATAAAGACAAATCAGAAAGAAAAAAAGAAAAAAACACTATAATAAAGAAAACATATCTTGATATATAGTGGAAAAATGTAAAAAGATTCTACCACAATTCACTGAACAAATACTATTTTATATACATCAGTCTAATCAAGTTATTAAAACAACATACACAAGACTTGAAATAGCAGAATTGAAGTACCATTTAGTTACATTGAGATAAATACAAGAAATGCCTGTTCTTAAATTGTTGAATCCTGATCCAAGAATCAGTACAGTTTACGTACGAGCAGATGAATCTGCATTTTTTTTCTATGTATTTGCCTACTTACCATCTTCTGAATGTTTCTGTATGACTCTAATCAACTATGCTCTAGACTTTATTTGATCTCTTTGTTTCAGAGAAATGTATTTTTCTGTCACATTCCCACTTAAATCAATTTACTGTGCTTGAAAAGCTCAGTATGCAGAATTTGCTTGAGCACATTTTCCCCTTGAGTTTCAGTTGAAAAGAAAAATGTACCCAGTTCACTGAAATCATGCCAAATAGCTGACTTGGCTACCAGATTGAAATCCAAAGATAAGACTGCACTGCAAAAAATCAAATCCAAGGAAATTAGAGCATGAGCAATGATTAAGCAAATTACACAGCCCATTTTGCTCCATCTAATTTAAAGACTGAGATGACATCATGCAGCCCTCTGATTCTGTCTCCTAGAGGAATCCACTCAGGAAATGCAGTTGGGTGGAGATAGGACTTGCCTGGGAGAAGTGGGAAAGATAACATATACGTAAAAGAGGACAAAGGAAATATACAAAGAAGAACAAACAGACCATCTGAATTAAACATTTCCTTTTACATTTGTATAACCACAGAATAAAGCATTTTTACAATTCAGCTGCATTCAACCTGAAGTTCATGTTTTCAAAAGCATCTGAAAAACAGCATCACACAATTCTGTGTTTACATTTTACAATTATATCTGTGTTGAATTTGCTCATTTTAAAATCAGATGATGATATCTGTCAGCAGTAGTGCTTCAAACTCAATACAAGATCAGAAAAATCAAGCTGTGCTCTCCTCTCTTCCCAATTTTCACTGGTAGGAGAGATGGAGTAAATCACACCTTAACTGAAATTTTCTGAATGATGCAGAATGTAATCTCACTCTTCTTTAAATTGTTCTGTGAAGTTAACAATTGTTAATCTGCATCTTTATTAGCAAAGCCAACAGAAAATGCTTGAAAAAGAAGTGCTGAGTTACACCAAGAAAGGCACTATTTTAATATAATTTTTCCTACCACTACAGCCAACCTTTAAACCTGCAATGACAGCACTCATATTGAACTAATCCTGATGTTATCTCACAAGTTATGTACAGGGCAAGCCTTTTTCAAGAATAATTTCTGAAAGTTCTGGATGCAGGTGACTTCCTTTCACTTTCAGACAGTCACATCTTCTATTTTCAGATGTACAACTTCAACGAGGGAAGAACCAAAGATGCTCTTCCAGGAGTGCTCAGTCTTGGAACACTGTGCAAGAAGACAGTCTGAAAGAGATACTGGATGCAGGTACTAACAAACTTACAAAATAAGATGAGGCTGGTAGTGCTCAGCCAATTGTCTGGGCTGCTTTCTACATCATACCCTCCATATTGCGCTTCTGCCTGAACTGATCTCTTCCATTCTTCTGGAGTAGAGCTTCAGCTCAGGCAAAAGGTCACACTAGGCAGGGACTGCTGTTTTTAAAGTTTTGAAAGAACAGTAAATTCATTTCAACTGCAGTAATGTGCATACCCTGCATCTGACCACATATCCTAACCAGCATAGTAAATATGTGTGTTAGAGAAGTCAGAATGAGCACGAGCCTCTAAACCAAATTATTGCTCCAGCCTGAGATCACCACCTTGCAAATTATGAAATCCCAATGTGCACAACCAATGCACCTTTGCAAGAATGTTATGATAAAGGCTGTATCTGAAGAAGAGTAGGTGGAACTAGCTATATTCCACTGAGACAGGAAAAATGCAAAGCTTCCAGAGCAGGCCGGGTCCCAACAGCGGGCTGAAGTCACACTCTTCTAGTGAAATTCTATAAAGTCAGCACAAGATCTGTGCAGTATACTTAAGTCTAAAAGTAGGTTTTAAATACAACTTAAATGCCACTTAAATGGCCTTATGTTGACACAGTGCAGCAGTGACTTTATCCATTACACATCAACAGTTCATTTTCTTCTATACTCTCACAGACTTCACAAGGAGATATGAAACAAAAAGAAAAAGCAAAATGGTGAGCTGATTTTTTAATTCTGTTCTCATGTTTATAACCTCCAAGCCCAGAAGCATGTTGGTCTAGAAATCTGTTTTGATCTGAAAAGAAACTCTGGGTTAAATATTAATTCCTCTTGAACCAATATAAACCTCTTAATGAGTTCAGTGGGGTCAACCTAACTCTCTGCCTTTGATTCTCACAGAAACAAGTGAACATCAACTTCCAAAGTGCCTGTTTCCACTACAGTAACAATAGTGAGGATATTTTATAAATGCAAATTAATACATAGGCAAGAAAATTTTCTTTATAACATTAGTTTTACTTCAACGCTTTAAAAAATATTATTTTGATTATAGTGTGAGTTGCTTTAACAGCAGCTTGTGCAGTCTCTCAGCAACACTGCTGTGAAATCAAAACATGTATAATACTAAATAATTAGGGGGGGAAATCTGAAGACAAAGTACATAATTATAATTCGGAGTATGACTGAACATAGCCTACTTTTTCTAGTACATGGAAATAAGCACATTCCAACAAAGGATCACAGAATCATAGGGGTTGGAAGAGATCTCTGAAGTCCAATCTGCCTGCTGGTCAGGTTCCCTACACAGGAAAGCATTCAGATGGGTTTTGAGCATCTCCATAGAGTACCAGATCTGGAGGTTGGTGGTCCTTTCTGTAGCAGGGGGGCTGGAACTTGATGATCCTTAGGGTCCCTTCCAACCCAAGATATTCCATGATTCTGTGATTCTAAGGAGACTCCACAACCTCTCTGGGCATGTTCAAAGTAATTTTTCCTCATGTCATTATGGAACTTCCTGTGTTCCAATTGGTGCCTGTTGCCCCTTTTCCTGTCACTGGGCACCACTGAAATGAACCTGACGCTTGCAACTAGCTATTTTATAAGCATCAATAAGATCCCTTCTCAGTCTTTTTCAGGCTGAACAGTTCTAGGTCTCTCAGCCTTCCCTCATAAGGGAGATACTTCAAGACCCTAATGATCTTTGTGGTCCTCTACTGGACTTTCTAACTGGAAGTTTCCTGCCTTTCCTGAACGGGGGAGCCCAAAACTGTACACAATACTCCAAGTTGGTCTCACCAGGGCAAAATAGGACAACCTCCCTCACACACAGAAAATCACTCATGATTAGAAACATTTTCAAACCTCATAACAAGAGGGGACAGTGGGAACCAGAAATACATAGGGATAGGAAACAAAGAAAAATAAGTTGAACAATAAAAAGAAAGTTAGTAAGAAGGAAAAGTAGGAACCAGTTATAGGTAGGAGCAAAGTGGAGCACAGCCGAAAGAAAACTCCTTTAATTAGAGAGGAGGAAATTCAGAAGTTCTGGCAATAAGCATAAGACTTGTCTCAAAATAATTAGACACTTGTTTCAGAAACAACAGAAAATTTTAGGATAACCATAGAAAATTGAGGATGGCTCACTGGAGGGACCCTCCATAGTTCACTGAACATTTGAGTCATCACAAGGACTGGCAACTCAGGGGAAAGAGCACTTCTACTGAAATGACTAAAATGTTCTCCATGAAACATGTTTGTAGCATTTAGTTTGTCATTCTGGAAGACCAGGCTTTTAAAATGATGCTCTGACACTTACGCACAGTTATGAAAATGATATACTTGATGGCACACATACTGGGAAGAGAACTGGTTTTCTGAACTTTTATGAAGCCATTCCTCTTGAGAAAAAAGCCATTTCTTCTTTGTACACATCTTGCACACAGCTAAAATAATTTCAGTAGCATACCGAAATCTCAACCTATCCCATTTAGAAAGATATGTTTAATATAGCCAAGATAGAGCATGCCATCATTGCCAAAGTAAAACATCTTCCTAGTCCTTCATTCAGTTGTTTAGTTTTTAGATATCTTTGTATCTTGTTTCTTTTTCAGTGGAATCATATTTTGTTTAAAAGATGACAAAAAAGTAGTAAGAAATACACCACACCACCCAATTCTCATAAACCCTGGTTATTCTTGCTCCAACACTGCTAGAAGAAATGCACTACAAGGAGTACAATTTCCACAAAGAGGCAATGCTAAAAAATAAACATGCTGTTTTTTACACAGGGAGCAAAGCAAATCAGTTTGATTGCACTCTTTCATCTACTTCACTGAGTGGCAGCCAGCTGAGCAGCCTTTACACACTCTGGTTGGCTATTGGCCACAGGCGTCACTCCAGACAAGGCACCACACACACTATGTCATCAAGTAGGTGCATCAAAAAATTTATTATATCTGCAGCAGGAAAGAGTTGAAAATGGAAAGGAAAAACTTTTTCATTAACTCAACTTGCTGAAAAGCTTCAAATATTTTTGTTGGCTATGATTATTTTAATATCCCAAACTCATTTCATAAATTCAGTTCCCATGACTAGCAATTCCCATAAGTGTTATTATCACTTATGGCTATGCAGCAATGTCCCGAAGTTGCAACTTCTGAGATTTGTGGAACACCAGTATCAAAAGTGTTACGTATCTGAAACAGGTGGTTCTGGCTTACAAGTGCACTGCAGTGCCAAAATATATGTATATGGGCATTCTTGTGTAATTCTGACATAAGTGGAGCAGGTTTTGCTGAGAAGTAATCTGGTATTTTTCACCCTTCTTCCAGCAGCAAGAAATCATTAATTCTTGAAGTAAGTGTATCAGTGTACTGAGATTGAGACTTTCAGTACTTCCAGAAGGCAGAAGTCTCTGGCAACATTAGAACTGAGCACTTCTTAACTGAAGAGCTACCTAATTTGCAATGACCTACACTCCTGTCCATTATTGTAGGGTTTTTCTCTATTGTGAAGCAATACAGACAAAGATTATCATGACCCCTTTGATACTGTGTATCCACTCATGGTTCAAAGAAAGTCTTCATTATAGAAAGAGCAGTAAAAATAAGCTACAGCATAAGTTACACTGCGAGAGTCTATATTTCTTGAATGTTATTAGGTACCAGAGGAATCAAATAACTTACATATGAAAAGGAGGCATTATGCTCCAAGCCACAAGTGTAATTACAAAACAGCACTTAAAAAAGGTTTCATTAACTGAGAGAAAAAGCTGCCTTCGTATCTAACTCCGTTTCACATAATTTTGCTAACTTTGCAAATCTAAAATCATATTACAAAGAAGTATCGAAAAGTATAATATAAGAAAAATCAAACACGATAGAAATACGTGAACTTTCTTCCCCATATAATTTTTTTAATCCTATAACTGCTGTTTATCTGGTCTGTCTTCCTTCAATAACACTGAAGGGAATTCAGTTTTAAAAGTAAGGATGTTATACGCATATGCCTGACATGTTTAGGAAGCATAAGAGAATGTAATTTTAGCATTACTCTATCCCTTCAGTTTTATAAACTACTTAATTCTGTAAAAATGTTGATAGCTTTTAGGTAAGACAACCTCTGTTTTCTCTACACAAGCTTATTTTTTGCACAGTTCCTAAGGAGTTAAAGTCCATTGCATATAGCTGTGCTGGAATGGATACTCAGATGACAAAAACCAACAGTTTCACTAACTGCAGTAGAACAAATTTACATTAACTGATTTGTTCCAATGACAGTAGAGACCATCAGTCTCCTTGTAGGAAGATATTATATCTACCAATGTACTGTTGAGATCTCAGGAGATGTCTGCTGTATTCTCGTGTCACCATGACTGATACTTTATTTAAAACTATTAAAGACAGACATCTGACAAGTTACTACATTTGACAGCACAGTAGCCTTAAGGAGATTTGCTGATCATTCCTGGAGTAAGAAATTTTTCTCTCTGGGAAGGGACACAGACAGCCTATGCTTCACCTGGGCTCTTTTCTAGTCACAGGCTCTGTTATACTGCCTTACCAACTGACACACGGATGAGGACTTAGAAGGTCCCCATCCCCACCACAGTCTTTATGCTAATTAATCAATTTCAGAAACTGTTTTTACCTCCAAAACTTAGAATCTGCTGTGATTTCCTAAAAGCAGTAAACAAAAAGCTTAATGAAATGACTATTACATACTCTTGTCACTATCTTGAAAATATCTTGTGGTGATTTCTCATGGCAAAATAACAAAACTTTCACATCAGCAGTATCACTTAAGTTTAGAAAACAAGTGTTACAGATCTGACGTGATTAGAAAAAGTAGTGTAAGTAGGCTTGCAGAACTACTACTGAATGACTGGCACTCACCGGCCCCAGGGAGGGCCAGTAGTGCTAGCTTCAGAGAGATCTAACCCTTCCTGCAAACTTAATACTTGATACACGTGTCCAAAAGTGCGATTTTAATAAAGAAGCAAGCAAAGGAGAGCCAACATAGATTTGCCAAGCACAAACAACGCTGCCTGCACAAGACTGCTGTTTCACTCTGCCTTAAGACAGAAGCTGAGTACCTGATACGTCAACATTACTCCAATTACATGCCAGTTTGACATTTTTCTAAGATACATAAAACTCAATAATGCTCATATACCAAGTCACATAGAGCAAGAGATGTGATCAAGCTGATGTATCCAGAGTCTACGAGCAGAAAGAGATGGTGTTGGTCAGAAAAGCTGTTTCAAACTACTAGAAAGTGCAAGGTTGATATGACAAGGCTTTGGATTCAACTGACACTTTCTTTACTGGAGCAGCAGTCTCACTGAATAGAAATAGAATGTCTTTTCTCTAACTTGCAGAGCTACATTTTACTTAGATCTATCATCATCACTCCAAACAGTACAAAGAACAGAATCACATAAGCACACATGCATACAAAAAAAAAAAAAAAAAGGCTCTATCTGGAAGAAAAGGCTACAAAGAGACTGAGCCAAATAATCTCTGAATTTATCACTATGTTTTGAAAGTCACTGAAAGATAAAAGATGTATCCATTTAGAAGTATAATTCTCAGTGTCACAAGCCAGGCTTTGCTCACTAATGAGAATCTGTCCCACGTTTGATGTGCTTCTTTATGGTTTTTCTCTCATGCTTTTTAGCAGGATGGACAAAATTCTGCAACTACAACATCCAGAGCCCCATTCTGAGATGGTTCCTTGCAACACAGCCCAGTCTACATTCCCTTCCCTCATAGACAGTGGCAGAATTCAGTCTGCTGGCACTGCATCAGCAGAAGGGACAGCAAGGGACACTAGTCAACTAGGTGACACACTAGTCTAACAGCTGCTAACCCGGTACCTGACAGGAAACAAAGCAGTAGGACAAGTAAAGGAGCCTGCAGGCCAGGCATGACCCATTGGACACCAGGGCTATTTGTGAGGTGCTCTTTAATTCCAAGTCTGTATCAGTTCATCATCATCCTGCTGAACACAGCCCAGTGAGATTCTGCTGAATGAAGTGCTTAATGTTTGTAAAATGCCTCAAGATATGTAGATTATGGATACCATAGAAGTGCCAGCCAAAGTAATATTAATCTGACACTGCATTCTTTCAGGAATACACAGACATACACTATGGAATTTAATTGGGCTGATCTCTCTTTAAATATAGATCATTAGGGCTTCACTGCTACTCCCATCACTGTCAGTAAATGTATGCACAAAGAGCTACTCATTTGATTATCTTATAATGCAAAACCTCGTGCATATATCTACAATGATTATATATTCAGTACATTCCCTTTAATGTCAGTACATCAACTTTGCTTCTGTTGAGATTTAGCATTTGTTGTCATATTTGGGCAAGTTTTGCCTTTTCTTCTCATCTCCCACACTTGATCTGCCTTTTTAAACTCGGCATTTCTAGCAACCTCTCCCAGAAAGGTTTGAAAGTAGATTCTTCTCTCCTGCTCAATAAGCAAGAGAACAGTATATAATTTCCTGTTTTATGTACAGCATCTGGCACTGTAGAAAGAATCACTACAAATCTTACCAAGGCAGCAGAAAAAAAAAATAGCTGAAAATCCTCCTGCATAGAAAATGGCTCTGCAGCACCAGCTATAAAATCTATTACATATTATATGAAAGGTTAGCAGATTTCCTGGCAGAGTATAGTACAGTATGTGGGATTTGATTGCTGTATAGAAACAGAGCACAGAAAGAGAGAGAGCCTTCCATCCAACACTAAGTGACAGAACCTCAATCTGATTTTCCCTGCACTACATAAAAAATGTCAAGAGAAATCTGACAGGAACCAATACTTCCTAACACTAATATTAGGCGTGATAGCCTACACAAAGCATCTGCAGCAAAATAACCTTCCCTACTGAACTCACAAACAAACTGAGGGTACAAAATTTGCTAAAACCCCAGAATGACTTAACCACCTCTATTTATAGCAATGACATAGATATACCAGAAGCTATACAGCACTGACATTCAATGACACAAGGGACAGAACGTAAAGATATTTAAGTGTTCAAAAACACAGTCACCTAAGCACTGACTCTCAATAATCTCACAAGAAGTAAATGACAGGTTGGGATTTCCATGTGAAGAACTCTCATCTTTATCAAGACACAAAATCAAAAAAGGCTTATTACATGAAAAGAATTCTCTATTAAAATATGATACAAGGGAACAACAAAGTTCACCTTCACAATGACAGCATATGACAAGAGCACACAGTTGCTCGGTGGGACTGTGCAGGGAGTGATCTTACAGTAACATTAGAAGCTTACAAAACTGCAGGAGACATTTCATGTTTGATTAAGGCTGTTCAAGCACAGAGCAGATTCTCACTGCACATAGGCAGTCAAGCAGGGTGAGAGGGCATGAGCCTTTCCAGCGATTTGGAGCCTCTCAAACTTTCCCTGTTAAGAAAGTAATGTTGCTTTCCAAACCTTTGTACAAAAATCCTCTTCAGTTTTCTGCTAACACTCTACCACATTAAGGATCTTGGGAATGAAGTACCTCAGATATTGGCAGTTTCTGTCATGCCAGGACTAGTCCAGATCTCATATACTTTCCAGTTTGTTTTAAGGGCCCCTGCTGCAGAACACTGCTTAACTCAGACTCAAACACCCACAGCAACCTGCACTGTGCATTTGTAGAAATTAACTTGGAACTTCGCCATGCACTTACGTAAGGTCATGGCATGATGCAGTTACTTGTCGTTTCTGATATTTATTGAAGTGGAATAAAGCGCTATTCATGAGCTAAAAGCCAGACCAATGTTTTATTCAGAATTAAAATGCTTTTTCCAAACAGGATGGTTTTTCCAGTGTGGTAAGCACTAGACCAGTTTTGTTTCCGTTAATCTCAAAGGCAGTTTCTGAAAAGAGCATCCTAATGTGAATCACTATGCTGCCTGTCCAGGGTAGGTCCAGTTCTGGCAAGTCAGCACCATCACCCTGAGGAAGAATGCAGGTGGCACAGAAATCTGAACCTGGGCACAAAGGCTACTAGTGATCAACAAGACTCTCCTGGATAACTGGAAAATATTTTCCCATTGTGAGCAAGCTGGAGAGAAGTGAGAGAAACTCTGTTATGGTAAACTACATTTCAGAAGGAAGGTCAGGAATGTCAGTGAGACATCAGAAGGAATTTTAATTACGATTTCTTTATGACTGAAATAATTTCTGTCATGAAGTGGGTACTATATTTTCCCTCTCCAGGCCTCCTCCCTGTCTGAATTAAATATAACATACCTGCAGCTCAGATATTTAGGTTAGACCAATAATTTAATCTATCATATGCATTTCTTTCTAAATCAATTTTCACTTAGCTATTGCTGTTGTTACGAAATATTTTAATTTAAATTACAAGGGTACACGATTCAAACAGCTGACACTGACTGCAAATTGTTTAAGTGAGGTATACCATTGCATGTCTCATTACCAGGTCATATGATCAATCCTAGAGATTCCCACAAGGAGCAGACCTACAGCAATGTTGACAGCCAGACTGCAGTGGCTGGGGCATTGCTATCTTATCATGAGGTCAGCCAAGATTCAAAACTTCTGACAATCCTGTGCTAGGTTTAAAAATTTATCTTTCATATTGCTGGAAATGGCTTCCTGATTCTTCTGTCACCTCTTAAGGGGTTACAGAAATCACTAATCTAGTAAAACCAAAGCAACACGCTAAAATCGAGGAGTGTTACGTTAGCCATAGAAATCATCACAGTTACCACAGTTGAGATCCACAAACAAACAAAAAGGATTGCTTTACTTTATAACAAATTTTCAGAAAAGTTCTTCTTCCCCTAACATAAGGCCTGCATTTAGAGTATCTTATTGAAGCAATTTAATTAACACTAGAAAAGAGAAATTTATTCATCTAGCACAATGGTGATTCACAATCTAGTTGTATAATCCTTCTCCTCACTAAAATATCATCAATTTCAACACCAAAAGAAAAACTAAAACAGTAGTTAATTCTCCCATCTGCCCCAAGTTTGCAAGCCCCACCTTACTGTCTCTGTACAAAGATGAATATCCAGATCAATCAGATACTTCCAAACGTTAGCCTTCCAAATAACAAACGTAAGTCCTGTAGGTTATCTGTGCATCATGCTTTCAGAATGTCTCTGGTTTGAAAATGTACTTTGGAAATAATAGGAGCTCTTTAAGCTTTGTTGTTTAGTTATAATGAGTCATTCTGTTTCTATATATAAGTAGATGGGAGAAAGCTACTGAGAAAAGAATATCAGTCCAAGCCTTAGCAGGAGCCTCAAAATGACCAAGTATCAGACACATTCATGCAGGTCTATTTATAAAGGCCTTAGAATCATAACCTAGTCATACGCTGTAACATTACATTACATTACTTAAACAAAACCAGCAATGTCAAACTCATATGCACCAAATTGGATAGTCCATTAAGTGATATTATAACTTCCAAACTCAAAATAAAATCGAATCAACTCCAACTATGCTTCTTTCCTTGTTCTAATACCCTGATTCCATGTTTTTTTTCCAGTAGAATGATGCAGCATTGAAGAGTTCCAGTAGTGCATTAAGTTCACAGTATGTCTATCCACCCTTTTTCCTCTCTGCACTGACTGTCCTAGAGTATTCTGCAGAACACATAAGCATACCTAAAGATTTGGCTGTATATATAATCCATCAGACAATAAAAACAGGCAGGTATTTGTACTTCAATCCCTTTTGAGAGGAGATTTTATCAGCAACTGTTCACTGGAGCTCATAAGGAAAGAAGCAGGCAAATAGAGGAAAAAGCTGGTGCAGCAGCTGTATGGGTCATGAGCACAAGCCGCAGCCAAGATGACCACAAGCCTAACATCCTGTTTTTGATCTGGGGCTGCCCACCTCAAGCCCAGGGCTTTACTGCATGTTTTTAAGCATGCCCTCTTTTGCATAGAGAAAATGTAAAGTGAATCTTTGGATTTATCTGGGGATTTAATCAGCTTCAAACTATCATTAGGAATAAAAACAGTAATGAATTTATCTAAAAATCAACTAATTCCTTACCCTCTCTTACAAATCCCCACAAAGCACTCAGTGAATAATTTGCCAATTGAAAGCTAAACAGTCCACAAGTTCACTAGTCATCCATTTAAGAAAAGGCATGGCATTCATTTTAATGCTGCAGTCACATTTTAATAAAAAACCTCAGATGTCTTTGAAGAAAGAAAATACACTCTCTTTGACAAGCCCATTCTTAAAGTAACTTTTTTGGTTTAACATCTATCAGGTCAAACAAGAATGCAGCATGCAAGTCATGGATTAAATGGCACCTTAAACAAATATGACTCAGTAACATAAAGCAAGAGTTAGAATGCACAAGCCAGGGGAATAGGACAGTAGGCAAGACATGCATTAACTTTTAAAGTTTGCCATTGTCCAGGCGGTTTGAGGTAGTGTGTATGACAGCACAGGTCACCTACTGGAGCAGGCACCTTCAGACCAGGGGCTGCAATACCTCAATGCCTCCTTGCACCAAAAACTTCACGAGGAAACGTGACTTGATCTAATTTTGGAATCTGGAAAAAGACAAACTTCAGGAAGGAAATATAAAAATATTTGGAAAAAAAGTCACTTCAAAGAAAAATGAAACAAACTAGATACATTCAAATAATAATAAGTCAGCCTCAAAATGCAGTAATATGTCTCTTTGGAAACAGCACATCAGTACTGCTGGTGACCCTCTGATACACTTCAGACATGGAGCAGGAAATCATTGTTATCTTTGGGAGGGTCTAACTGAGTGGTTCCCAGTTGTTCCTGTATATGCTGGTACTTCAGCTCTCCAAGAATTTGCATCCAACATACATTACACTCCAAGTCAGGTCTGTACAGAGTTCCATTATACCCTCCCTTCAATTTCAGACACTCCCATCTGTAGGACAACCTTTGAAACAGAAGTCTGGGGATGATAAAAACTAACAGGCATGGAACTTGCTAAGAAAAGATGAAGCAAACTGCTTCCAGGTTCCTGGGATAAAGGCACGGTCTCCTATTTCCATGTGAAGTTTGCAGAACCTTGCCCAGGCTGCCTGCTAGCACCATCCACCTCTGGTTTTCTTAGGCCAATGCAGAATATTTGATAAAGTCTCAACCACACCTTTGAGGAACATCAGGATCATCACATCTTCCCATCCACCATGTAAATGCAGTCTCCAATGGAATACTTTCCAGTTTTTGAGTTCTATCTTCTTAAGTCCTTAAAGATTTTTAGATCACCAAAGAATAAAATTAAGATATTATAAGTTAATTTCTATTTATGAAAGTGGAAATCATCATCACACCCTAAAATTATCTAATTTACATTTCAGTGACTCTTAAGGGAGTTGATGCATGTTTCCTCACAATGACCTAGAGAGAAAAGGTTTCCTCCTAGTCTCAATTTATCCTCCCCTCCTCTTCCTTCCTTCCACCCTAATTCTTCTCAGGCAACCCAGTAAACAGTACAGAATACAGCCAGTGGGAAAGGAGGAGAATGGGCAGTGAGCAGGGCAAAGAGGGCTGCTGCCTCCTTCCTCCATCACTCCTCCTCCTGAACAGCAGAAAGTTGAATTGTAACAGCAAAGAAAACTAAAGCAAGGAAAAGAAATGACACAGATCACCAAAACACAATTGTTTTCAGGACACTGGTTTTTGCAGAAAGGTGCTATAAACATTACAACTGGCAATCACAACTGAATGAAGCAGAATTCCAACTGGTCTTTGTAAAACAGAAGAACACTGGCTCTAGACTCAGTGCATGAAATGAACACAAGCTTCAACAAAATTTCACAATGAGGAGAATATATATATTATACACCAATCTTTTTTTCATAATTCATTTCCTAAAGTTTAAATACAACTTCTCCTATAAATATATGCTATACATTTCAGACATCTTTTGTACCAAGAGACAGTCTATCCTAAGCTTTCTCCCTTGCTCTACTATGCCCCAACATGCTTTACCACAAGGAAGTTTGAATTTATATGCTGAACAAGGACCAGCTGGCTAAATAATGAGCACAGACAGCTCTCTTTAGGAAGTGGTTATTTATTCTAAATCAGCCCCATACAACCTCATACCCTATTTCTTGGAAATAATGCAGTACAGTAATTTCCCATTTCAGCAATACAATCTACATCTTCACCACAGGCACTAATTACAGATAGCTCAGCTTCTTCTCTTTTAAAAGCTGTCTACTATTGTTCCCACACGGTCTAACTTTGTTAGCTCACCTATATTTTCAGCAAAATAAAGTATCCCAACACTTCCTGACCTGAGCTGCTCTGCAGTATTCCTGCATGGTTTTTCAGAGAATGGGGTAGTTCTTCTGTTGTCGCGTTTCCACATTTCCAATGCTCTATGCAATCACTGTACAGTTAATTTTCCTTCTGACACATGCACGTCTACACCAAATCTCTGCATCTGTAAAATGTTTTGGGATCCCTGACAAGTAAGGATTCTATGTAAAGGTCAGATTCAAAACTTTTTTCTTGCAAAGAAGTATTTTAAGGAGAATTTAAACAAAGAAGCAATTCTAGTGTTCTGGCATTTCTTACAGCTGCTGTTTCCTAGCTAAACCCTGTCCTGCTTGGAGTCACGCATGTTCACATGATCTGCTAAGCTGAAGGCTGTCTTTTGCTTGTGAACTTCTTTCCTCCTGCACTTTAAGATCTGCCCAGCAATACGTTTACTGTGCACTACAGGGTATAAAAGCACGTGTGAAAAGAGCACGTGACGTCAGTTGCTTCTAAACAGTTTTTAACTAGTCTGTCCTTTATAATTGTTTATTTGGGTATTTAAGTAATTTTACTAACACTTCAGGAGTTCAGGAGTTGGTGGTTTTGTTTTAAACAAACTGAATGCAACTTAAACTGCACTTTGCCTTACTTGGCAACCACAGAGTGAAAGAACTGTATGCTCAATTTTCATTTACTCTAGATATGAAAATACATATGCTAACCATCTTTAGAGAGTATTGATATCAATTTTTCTTTCCCAAGACTACTTCAATGTTTATTTAAAGACCAGGGCATAATGGAATTCTAATAACACCATTTCAGGCTTCTACGTGAATAATGCACAACGCATTATCTCTGGAAAGTCACAAAGCTTATAAGAACTCTGTTCAACATTATAGTGATGAGCATTTAGAAGTATAAGCAATCATTATAAGAATAACATAACCCATCAAAATCCATAGGTCAGTCAGTTCCATTTCTGTGTTATAACAGGAACTACAGCATCAGCATAGGGCATTATACGGGGATTAATGACTAGCTGGAATTAATGGCCCCAGGCTCTGCCTGAGGCAACGAACTCCTCCCACCTACTCATTAATCCCAGGAGATACCCAGTCTCCTTTGGAGCATTAACATTCAAGGCTTTTTATAAAATCCTTTCTGTACAGGATTTTTGTGCTTAGAGTATGTGAGTAAAAATACAGTGAATTAGATAGCTGAAAAGCATCATCAGTGCTCCAGTTCCTTCAGGAAATACCTGATTCTCTTCTGCTGAACCTTCTTGTTTTACAACAGCCCATGCCACTACTATCAACAGTGCTCCCTAAGTGTCACAGAATCTTCTGGATTTGTGCTAGGCTCTTTCAAAATTGACCACAGTACATGTATATCAAATACAACAAGCATTTCAGTCATTACTGTGATGCAGTTATTAGCACATTACAAATCTTAATGTGAGGGAGTGGAAGAAAAAAAGACTACATAATTCTTTACTTTGATTTCTAGCACAGTCCCTTTTCTCAGACAGCGACACGCGACAAACTTTCAGCAGCTACACTTGCATGAAGTGTTGTCTGCTCTTGTTCTTGGGTGAGCACACCCAAACTGCATAAAACTACACTTAAAATCCAAACCCTCAATATCTCTTTTCCAGTAAAGCTTTGGTCCAGGGAATAATCCATGTGACTGAGATGCAATCTGGAACATTGCCATTTACCACAGTAGCAATTCTTGATATGAGAAGCAGCAAATGAAACATATCTCTCTGACTGTTTTGTACTGCACACTGCTCAGCAAGCTGAGCTCCACAGTGACATTCAAATATTCACTATAACATACAGCCTACTCATAAAGAGCTCAGCAATCAGAATCATGGTTATAACGTGATATAAGAGATAGGCTGTCTCATACATATTGAAGCTTCCAACTTGCTTTATGCATTATAAACCACTCCTGGTCAGATTCTTCACTCAAATGCACACAAGAGCTTTTCTACTGAAACCAATGTGGTTTGTGAATACCTACTGAGATTAAAGGCAGAATTTTTATGTTCGTAACAGAACTTATCCAAAAAACTTTGTAATTGCATGATTTTTTTTATGTTCCTGAAAACAAAAATCTAACTTGTGCTCAAGTGTTCCCTCAAAAAGGCAGATCCAGTGACAGAAAACAGAGTTAGTTGTGACAGTTAATAGCACACCTAGCAGTAAAGCAGAAGTAGAAACAGGAATAAAAAACGTTATACTTGCCACCCTGTTTATTCAGAATTGTCCACAGGTTGCTTTAGTATTAAAAGCATAGATCTGCACTGAAGTATCTCCCTCTGTGAAATGGAGTTGGCAGTTCTATTGTTGTTCATTGTGGTCTGAGAAAATTATGCACTTGTGTGCAATGATCAGTTTTCCACAGCCTTTCACAGTCTGCAGAACTATTCTTGTAGTGATGGCAATGTTACTAGGACAGTTAAGTTCCTTCCCCTCTAAAACAGATAAAAGCTCAAATGACAGAGTTCCTGGCAAAAAGAATTTCTGGCAGAGGAAGCAAACTAGGAAATGCAGCTCCTATTACAAAACAGCCCACTCTGTCTAGTCTGAGAGAAGGCTTGTTGCCTGGGTGTATCTCAAATCTCCTTGTTGGATGAAAAACTACCATGTTTTAAAACATTTTAAACTTTCTTGTAAAGAGAATTGTGATTTACAGATCACAATAAATCCTGACTAAAAGATGAAAGCGTCAAAGTTTCAACCAGTTCCTTTCCTTCAGCAAGGTTACATTTACAGTGCAGATAGGGGCATGGGTTGACAGAGTCCTTCCTCACTGGAAGGATTACTAGTATGTATAAGCAGTGTTCAAGCATTGAACAAAAATGGTGACAGATACTGCTCTTACGGAATTAATCAGTATCTCAAGAATTTTCCCTGTATTTTTCCTCATGCCTCCTTTTTTGTCTCCTGTCTTCCACCATTCATCATTCCTCCAAAGAAAACAATAACAGATTATTCAGTGGCCCTCTTATTATACAAAGTTGTGAGGCTAAGTTGGTAAATTGAGAAATGGGGTTTGTACTGATCTGCAGTGAAAAGTTCAACCTCCTTCTCTTCTCCTGCAAAGTTCAGCTACAGTCACTGATGGAACACAAAACATAGATGGGAATGGGCAGAAAGAGCACTAGCAGCTCATGTTGTAGCTGGAAATAAGAACAGTCACCCATCTGTACCCACAGGGAGCTAACTGAAAAGCAGCCCACCTGTAGTACAAGAAGCCACAGGATACTTCTCCTACAGCCTTGATCCCTATCACCAATGCTGATGGTGACTTCTACGTTTTATTGCCCCCTCTTCCTTTCAGTGATTGCTCCCTCTATCTTTTAGTTATTTGTTTAGATTTTAAGCACATAAAATCCTGGCATTGTCACTATGGGCTCTGAGCCATCTGAGCAATCTCCTTAAAATACACCAACACATCATCCATATGGTTACCCAATATGTAACTATTTACTTTCCAAGATAATAACAGAGGTAACAAAAACTGCTGAAAGCTTCATAAAACTTCACAAGTCACCACCACCGTAATCAGGATTTTCACTGAATAAGAGCATTATAACTATCAGTCTGCATGATTCCCTCTTTGAACTTATTTTAATTGTAAGTCTCTATAAGATCAAGTGAGTGGTAGCTAGGAGTTAACTGTTAGAGATCATCGCTGTGTGTCCCAGCAGTCTGGTATCATGCAGCGCACAATGTTCTGGAAGAAATTCAAGAGGCAGCATTTAGCAAGACTGGGAAGACCATTTGAAAGCTAGGAGAGATACAAAGGTAATTCCTTCCCATGTATGATCTTCTTCTATAAAAAACATTCCCCCTTGTCCTATCACTATCAAGAGAGATCTTCAGAGATGAAAACTGAGGCAGAGGAGGCCAGGCTTTCAGCTTCAAAAGGAAGTTGTACTGTTTTATAGACAGAAAACTAAAATAATATTTACTTAATCAAAACAGTTTGAAACCCTATGAATATACTCAGGTATTTTTCCTGAGATGGCCTTTTGTTTGTGCAAGATACCACCACAGGTAACAGAAAGCTTTAAGGATTCAGGCATTACATTAGTAATATTGGTAAACAACTTTTCCAACAAATTCAGTGTGAGCAAGAATATTGTGTATATTGTTACCTGAATATCATAGACCTAAGCAAATTCAACATCCTGAAGTTGGCATCAACGAATCCCCTGCTGCTCTGAAAGTGCAGGGAATTATGTCCATTAGCATACTTTTCCCTTAAGCACAAGAAAATATAATTAGCATAAATTTATTGACTAAAACTTAAAGCAGAAATGAAGACCAGATTGAGTCCAGTGGAAGATCTAAAAGGTAACAACGAAATACGGCATAATAAATAGATAAACTCAGTTTCACTTGAGTAAAAGTATGTGCCTTTTCTTGACTAACATTAGCTACATAAAAAGCCAAACTCAGCCTCCAAAATGCACTCAAGATTTTTGTCTCTTCAGCTAAAAAGAAAACAATAGAAAACATGACCCCAGTCCAGTTTTGTTATATACAATGCAATGGATTTAGCACGTAATTTAAGTGCAACTACATTATGAACTTCATAGAAATACACAGAAGCAAATGTTTGCATTAAGTTCACAATATGAACACAATTACAGACTATGAAGCACTTCTGAACTGTTCACTATAACTATGGAACTAATTTTGTCCAGTTACAAGTGAAGGAAAACTACATATACTTGTTTTGTTATCTTTGTAAAACAGAGTAATATCCTGCTGTTGCAAGAAACTCAGGAAAAAAAAAAAGGATGCTTCTATTTCACTAACAGAAGCAGATTTTACTAACAGGAACAGACTGATTACATTTGTCATATGTGAAAAATACAGGAACCTGTCATGGAGTTTACAACTTAAAACCACACTGGGTACATGAGAACACAAGAAACAACGTCCAAGATACCTCCAGTCCTCCATGTTTTCTGTTGCCATACAGCTTTCCTCTCTTGGCTTTTTTTTTCTCTACATTATTTTTCAAGTGAAAATAGCTTGTGGATTCCCAATGGAAACTCAGCAGCTACCAGGAATGATTATAACTGAGAGCCTGTGTGACCATACATATGCATTTTCTGCACAAAAATCAACTCTCCACTTGGTCCACATATCATCTGCCAGTTGGCCAGGTTGGTTATATATTTTGTGAGAAGAACAACCTTCTCCTCGTAAAGCCTCAGCTTACCCTTTTTCAATTTTCTCCTGTTCTTCAAGCTAGTTTACAACTATTTATAAACAAACTTTCACTTTGCACAGTCATTAGTCAAAAAGAGAGCATCTGCACCTCAAGACCTAAAATTGGCCAACTTTGAGTGTTTCACCTCTATGAAGTGTGAAAAATGCATGCAAGTATACCTACAGTTTTAAATTGACACAGAAACAACCCATTAGTAGATTAAATGCAAGATACGTCTGTTTCTAAGCCTCTTGTCACTATATTTGTCCACAACTGCAAAATGCAAAATAAACAGGCATTCTTCTATATCTTTTCACAGGTGCATCCCAAGGACATCTTTGAAGTGTTTTTGTTGTTGCCTATTTGCATTTTAAAGTGTTTCCAAATTTCCTCCATTTTCCAAGTGTACAGCAAAAACTACCATGGATATTCCTATCTCCTTCCCTAAAGTCATGATAGAAAACATGAGATTCCACCTCAGTAGCTTTCATTGTACACCCTTTTTCCCTTTGAACAAAACATCAACTTAACACCTGAACTATAATATTCTACTTTTTCTTTCTATTCTTCCACATACTGCTTAAAACCTACTGCTCTGATTTCTTCAGTTAGGATATTCCAGTAGCAACAATCAACCATATTTTTACAGTCTGACAGAACTAGAAATGTGGGTTATCCAAGATACTTTCACACATTTGTTTGCTATAGTATAGTCTGAATTTAAATATGATAATTTAATTTAGAAAAAAACAAAAAACATTGAAATCAGATTTACTGCTAAAACTTTTAAAATCTAATTTTCAGACTAGCAATCAATGCTTATTCAGTTTCCATCTTATCCCTGCCTTCCCTTTTTGCAGATGCTCAAATGACATTAAATCAAACAATTGCACAATTTTTTTAAAATTGTAGGAAAACTACCATCTGCACATAATTCAGGAGTACAAAAAGGCCCACAGAAATCACTCCTTATAAGTACATATCTTATCAGAAATAATAAAACAATGCAAAAAATCTCCCAGGAGAAATAATATGTATTTGTGGTATTCTGCCTATCAAATCCTTTTGAGATGTAAGATGACAGAGATGAAGAAGAGATCTCACGATCAACACACCCAAAAGCTTACTCAGTTTCTGAGATATGACTGTTACAATTAAATATTAAAACATTCTCAAAAAAGAGCTATGTTGAGACACAGCAATAAAGCCTGTTAGTATTCACAGACAAGCATTATCAAACTATTAGCTGTTTAGCATTACACTTCGCTCCATTATATTCCCTCTAAATTTATACAAAATAAAAAATATAATCCTTTTAACACCAATAATTACAGAAGGAAACAAAAAATAAGGAAATCTCAAACTTACATTGATGTGTTATTATGGGTCCTGCACAGCAAGTAGCCCTAAGGGTACATTTTAGTTTTTTTATCCATGCTGCGTTCTTGTTGCTGATGTGACCACTTAGGCACATGGTCAAGTTGCAATCAGCTTCTCTCTTAGTGATGTATGAGAGCTGTGCTGATTTATCTAGTCCTTCTGCAGCAGATTAGCACTAATGTTTCTGCCTCTGCATCCTACCTTCCTTTAGCAGTAGACTCTGCATTATCATTGGCAATTCGAATTAAAGAGCCAGTGAACACAGCACAGATTTTCCTTTTTCAACTGCAAAGAAGGTATTCTCTCACAAATACCATGTTTTGATTCACTGAGCCTCTTTTTTCTTTTTTTAATATTTGTAGCAAGAACAGTAGTAGTCAGAAATACAAAAGAATGGTTCCAGTAAGTCTGCTATAATCTCTTTATGATTTACAGTTAAAAGAAAATTCTCCTATGCAGATGGCCCTAGGCAAGAAATGGTTGTAATACACAAACATTTTAGCCAAAACCATGGAATTTTCACTTTCTAACACAAAGGTATCATACGCACAGAATAAAACTCTGATTTATACCGAAGTGGTCAATGTGAAATTAGTAAAATCAGGGCTTACAGAAGAAGAAAAAAAAAGCAGGGGATTAAAGATACTTAAAATATTAATTCATTTGGCTAAAAAAGATTTCACTGCCTTATAATGTACGTTTTCATGACAAATTCTCTCTTTTCTCCATACAACTGACATATTTTACACTATGGGATTGTCAAATTTAGCTATTAAAAGCATTATAAAGAACTTTACTGAACCTTATTATTATGACTTTCCAGTAAACAAGAATTATTTTAGCAGTAAAATGCAATTGTTAATTTATGATCTTTTCAATTCAAGAAACCGCAAGACATGGTTATTTAAATTTTCATTAGGACTTCGAAAAATGTTTAAGAAAAAATGGATGTCTTAGATCATCTAGTCTTGAAAATGTGAACATTCTGACAAGTTTGCTCACTGTCAAAATGACTCACATCACTGCTGCTCCTAACTGCTACTATTTCTGATCACAGAGGAAAAGTATTCCTCTAAAAACTGAATGCCGTCTCTGAGCATTAAACAAGAAATACATACCACTGAAAGATTGGTAATATTTAAATAGCACACAGATTTCAGCTGCTCAAAGACTTATCCTCTGTTTACTAACATAATCCATTTTAAACAAACAGTACATGGAGTATCTCTTACCCTGAACAGAAAATCAGGAATGAAGGAAATATAACTTCTTTACTGCTTTATAATAAAACCTAAAATAAGAGGAGCTATTTTTGTTCAAACGCGAAAGTCCACTGTGGCAAGATGGGGTAATATCCATTTCAAAGTGCTTTATGCATTTTATTATTATTTTCATTTTTATCACAGGTGCACAACTACCTTGGCTACAGAATATAAGACTTAACTAAGCTCACTATCACAGAATATCTATTTTGTGAAAATAACAAAAGCATTTTTAGATCTAGTTGCTGGACATCACACGTCTTTCACAAGCCTCCCCAAATTACCTCCTCTTTTTGTGCATTGTAGTTCAGGAATGAAATGGGTGACTGCAGAAGGGCACTCAGAAGCCAGAACAAGAATCTCCTCAGGAAAATGCTGATGCTGATAGTCTCAAAGCACACCCAGTGCTGAGCTGCCAGGACCTGGCTAAATGAACACTGAGGAGATGTACCTTCAGTTTCAGCTCTTCCAAGATTTTGAGCAGTTCCTCACAGATGCTGAGTAAGCATCCTACAATTTCAGGTTTGGGATGTCTCTGGATGACAGGTGCCTACAACCACACATTCAAACAACTGAATGTGTCTGCTTAAAGGAACCACGGAGGGTGCTGCTCTTTCACTTTGAACCCTTCTCAGGATTGCACTGACCCGATGAGCAGTAATTCTGCATTGCCTTCTCTTGGTACAGCAATTCAAGTATCCAACTCTCTCATCTTGGGACAATGTCCTAAAGATATACATCTATTCTGCCAGCTGTGCTCCAATCCATGCACCATCTGTAGAAAAGTGTGCTACAGTAACAATTAAAAAAATTAAGATTCTCCATATCAGAGAGAACAAATGATGGTGACCTTCCTGATGGGCTCTTATCAGCAAAATAGAGCATGACACTGGCACAGCAAACAAAAGTGAAAAGTACTGTCAACTTGAAAGGCAAAAGTCAGTTGTATGGATGCTTCTTCCACTAAAAATGGATAAAAGATCTGAACTCCATGGTTTCAGGTCTTTGCAGTGCTAGGAAAAAAAAGCACATTAGCAAAAAAACTGAAATTCAGTGTATAAGTATAGCATCTCTTCCAAGTATATATAAAGAGAGCCGAAAAGTGCTCAACTCTTAACATACGCATTCAGGGATTTTCTTTGCACCCAGAATCCCACTAGAACGTTGTTTCACAGCGTCATTCTTAATGGTCAGAGAGACGTTTCTAACACATAGCCAAGCTGCATTAGTGCCAAGCTATCCCTGAGCAGCACTGTTTAACAGCTTCTTTCCTCTGAATGGTGGTTTTATGTATTTATAGAAGACAATCTCATTTCCTATTAGCTTTCACATCAACTGACAAGAAATGCTCTTTTAGTCTTATCATATAAAATAGACACTCCATCTCCTTTTACTATAGCAGCCTTCTCTGTATCTATCCCACTTTGAGCTCACCTCTACTAAACATAAGTAAGGAGAAGAGAAATACAGAATCACAGAATGGTTTTGGTTGGAAGTGAACATAAATGTCATCTAGTTCCAAATCCTGGCCAGCCTCTTGTCAGCCACTAAATCAGAGACAAACTTAGGCTTCCCAAGGCCTCATCCAACCTGGCCTCAAACACCTCCAAGAATGGGGCATGCACAGCTTCTGTGGCCAACCTGTTGCCTGCATCTTATCATCCTCTGAGTCAAAAATTTCCTCCTAACATCTAATCCAAATCTATAAGGGCTGCTCCAAAAAGAATGCCTCCAATTTTATTATGTCATCCCATGAGGACAGAGGCAAATGGTGGTGGTATGGCAGCAGAGGCTGAACCTTCCCACCAATATTTGATTACATTCTGTTGTTGTGTGACAGATGGCAGCAGAGGGACAATCTGGCAAAAGTGTCAGACATGGAACTGCAAATGAAGCAAAGATGTATCGCTGAATTCCTCCATGTGGAAAAAAAAATGCAACAATTGACATTCATTGACACTTGCTGAATGTGTTATGGAGACCAAACAGTGGACATGAACAGAGTATGGGAGTGGGTGGTACATTTTGCCAGTGGCAACAGCAACATGAATAAGCCACGCTCTGGATGGCCATGCACAGCTGTCAAAACACAAAGTGAAGAGTATCTTGATCACCTCATCCACAAGAGCAAAAGGACTACAACCAGAAAGCTGTGATACACTTCAAGGCACTGGAAACAATGATGGCAGCATTGGAATGTTGAAGTTTGAGCAAGTAAGTCCTACAAATGCTCATTCAGGTACAGAAGGAACACCATATGCATGTTTGTCGGGGCCTACTGAACAAATATGAGGGTTTCCTGGACAATATAATTACCAGTGACGAAATGTGGTGTCACCACTACAACTCAGAGTCAAAATAGTAGTCAGTGGAAAGGTGATGTGAATTCCCCAAAGATTCAAGACTATGCTTGTTCACCAGGGACTAGAAAGAACAGCCATTGTATTACAATTTATCACTGAAAAGCATTAACTCTTCTTCATAAGCACCAGTGGTTTGCTTAAGTGTCATACACAAGCTATGCAAAAGACACTAATATTTCAATCATGCAGACAGATTACGTATTACTACAGTAAATTGCTCAAGGCAATTGAAAGTGTGAAGACAAGTCATCATCTGTAAATGAAAACATGCAAGTAACTTTTAATTAAACATGATTTCTCCACTAAAAAAAAAGCACAATAAATTATTGGTAAAAGGAAGGATAATGAATTGTATCAAAAGTAATGAATAAAACAAAATTTCGTAAAGATAGTTGGCTGGAAAAAAAATATTTAAAAAGCAAACTAAAATGCATTTCTAATTTATTTTTTATTCTAAGCCTATTTCAATTTGAAGCAAATAGATACAACTCAGGCAGTCAGTGTTCCTAGAGATAGTACAAGGTAAGCCAGGAAAAGTTCCTTTGCAACTATTCCTTGTACTAGTCATCCATTAGGTTAGCAATGCAACACAGAAAGGCCATTTTTCCAGCCAACACTATATTTTCCACATAACCCTGCCAGCTGTACGGGGGCCTTGCTTTAGTGGCCAGAAGATCAAATATTCAACAGTTTAGATAAAAAAAACCATTAGCAACATTTTAAATATAGGTGTCCAGTTTACATTCCAAGGCATTCTGTACAAGAAAAAAAACCAAACAACAGGAACCTTACTTTCAAAATAAAAACTGTGCTGGGATTTGAAATACAGACATCTCTAAAAATCACAGGAGACTAGCAGCTGCAAACTGCAGGCCACAGTGTGGGCTATATGTGCAGCAATGAGCAAGTACACAACAGAAGAGCTATCTCATAGACTTCTGAATGCACTTGCTGAACACTATACTGAGAATCACTGGAACAAGCCGGGTTAGTAGGAAGCACAAATCATTGTTTTATCCTTCTGAACTGGCAACAAGAAGCCTTTTTTTTTTCCTCCCTACAACAGTGTTGTGATGAAGTATAGCTTTTCTTTTTCAAGGACTCTGCCTGCATTTTAGTGGCACTGTTGTGAAATGCCCTTTTCCATTTCCCATGTGACAACAGACTACAGGTTGAAGGCACCATAAAGGATGACAGCTTCAAAGTGACTGCAAAGCAATGTTAACATTGCAGTTGTTTTATCCTTTGTTTTCCCTTGACATGCTGAATGCTTCATTAATTGTATATTCAATAGCTTTAAAAACTTCAACCCAGTCTGATGAAATTGATTTCTCAATTGAGAATGGGAATGCTGCATTTGTTCAATGGACAGATAAGACCTCACAAAATCGACATTTAGCATCAGGTAGCCTACGAGTTAAGGCTGTTGTAAAACACTTCAGAGTTGAAAAAATACTTTAGAGATGGTCAAGAACCAACTTAAGTGAAGAGAAATAGAAAAATAGTTTTTGCAAAGGTAAACAGCTACCCCTAGGTAAAGGACTAATGTTACATACGGTGTGTTGAGATCAACGCCCTGGGTTTTTCATTGGATATCATGCAGATATGAGGTTTCTCTTCCTGCAACTAACCTAGGAATAAGTAAATCCTGATATTCTAAGTGTATGGTTTCGTTCCCATGTGGGATTCTTTTTAAATGTTTCTATCTAAAAATATATA
The DNA here is from genome assembly GCF_038088225.1 of Cyrtonyx montezumae. Taxonomy (NCBI): domain Eukaryota; kingdom Metazoa; phylum Chordata; class Aves; order Galliformes; family Odontophoridae; genus Cyrtonyx; species Cyrtonyx montezumae. Next base: position 12,038,498 of record NW_027072078.1, on the reverse strand, counting down.
CATAAGGGATCTTGAGATCTCAAATTTGATAAGATTATTAATGCTTTCACTTTTCTGTACATCAAAACTTCCAGATTCTCCTGTTTCCTAGCACCACCCTTCTCATCTCAATCTAAAAGGCATGAATAAGGTAGTTTTCTTACAGAAAAGCATGCTGAAAAGGTGAGACAATCATGCACTAGTAAATAGCCAAGAGTCCAAAAAAGAGATAGATCAAAAAATAGTGTTTGTGGAAAATGAGTTATGATTGCTTAACACTACTACATTTTGAAAATCAAAGCCATTGAGAGAACACAAATGAGCAAGGAAGCCAACAACCATCAGGTTGGAGCAGGCAGAGAAACAAGAGTTACTTGTTTCATACTTGTCAGAGGATAAGCGCAACATTTATAATCAAGTTTCGGATGAACCAATTAGTCTGCAGAAGCTGAAAATAGAATAAAGTTGCTTAGCATACTTTCACATGACTATGTACAGAATCCAGAAGTGGATTAATAACTTCTGATAGTCATTGAAATCAACAGCACGTGGTACAGGTTCTGCAAGATAAGCAAAGCAATAATCGTGATAATTGGTCAAAAACTTAAGTTGCTTTAAGTGTTAGCGGATGTAGCAAAGAATAATTCATGAAGGTTACACCAGCTTATTCTGGTGAATTTTGTTTTTGGACAGCAAGGAGTAACTCAGGGGAGGAATAAGCTCTGGGGAAGAAAGAATTTGAATGTGGCATTCATTAATGCCTTGTTTACTAATGAGATAAGAATATGAGTACTAAAGACAGAGAAATTATCTCACATACATGAAAGTAGTACATACTAGAACCGAAGAATAAAATTAGGAGGGGAAAACAGAATAACCTTGTCTGTAATATTTCTGTGGAATATTCATCTAGTAGTGGCTATTCACAAATCACTCAGAATGGATACTTCACATGTGGATGGACAAAATGTTAGAGAATACATAGAAGAGAGTAATATCTGTCTTGAAGGGAGATAAAAACAGTGAATGGAGAAATAGAAAGAAATAAAGATCTATTAAATAAAGACATTCCAGTTTCAAAAGGGACAGATCCGGCACTACTCTTTAAAACTGACCAGGAGAAAGCATGAGAGGTTTTATTTATGCAGTTTGCTATGCTGTTATATACCTTAGAAAAGGAGTTTAGGCAACAGCAAGAGACAGAAGCCATAAGATGTGGAGCCTTTTGTCACAGGTGTAACAAATTCTACTGTGCTTTATTGCAATGAAATTACTGGAACTGGATAGGATTGGCTTAAGGACATTGTGACTTTCTACAGCATATTAAAGGTAAGTAAAACTTAATGGAAGTTCACCATCTTATTTTAAGACTCCAAATATTTGATGTGTGCTGCTGCTCTCTCACTGCACAAATTATCTAACAAGAGTAACTTCCCTCATCTCCCTTATGGAGCAGCCTGTGGCTGATGAACACCTCAAAGAAGTGAGCACTGTTGGAGCAGTAAAAACGCCAAGAGAGTACTGCTACTATGGAACTGTTGAAAGGCAGTGCATTCATGACCAGGAATGAAGTACATGCCCTGCTTATAATTTGACAATTAAACCAGTAAATTAAGAGATTTTTCTTTCTATGGCATCACGCATTCTTATTTATTTTTATCATGTTGTGCAATCTGATTCCAGGAGTCACATGGGCATCTTGAACAGCAAATTCTACTTACACAAAGAAAACCATTCAAAAGTGGTCACTTAAAAGGAACATAACTGATATAAAGATAGCATTAATTATTACTTTAATAGACTTCAAAGGAAGAGTTGCTTTCCCTTCCATAAAAGCGCTATAGCATATTAAATTAACAATTTTCATTTGTACACATGGCAACACTTCTATCAGATAATAAAGTTAAGCATGCTTAGACTGAAATAAAGATGAAGTTCCAGCAATGAAGATGTACTTGAAAGGAAAAAAAAAATCAACAGAAACGTTAATTGGCAAGGATATAAGAAACATACTAAAGCTTTGCAGTAGCTGGGCAATTGTGATCAAGAATCTATTTCAGTCAAGACATTTGATAATATTTTTTACATATACATACCGTCACAAAAAGTGAGCTATGCCTTTATTCTGTAACTCAACAAGGGGAATAGGCAGGTATAAAGTACCTCACAATCTCTGTGAAAGCTACTTCCAACAGAGCAGCATCACAAGTGTTGTATTTTGCAAGTCTGATGTTTTCTCACATTAAAAATCATAATCACACACTATTCACTGTATGAACTATTTTGTTAAAGAATGAGGGAAAATACAACTCATGGTCTGCTTCTGGATAACATTACCAGTTACTATGTTTTAGTACAGACAAACTGAATTCTCATCCAAAGATGCTGTCCTGTTAATAGAACCAAGGAAAGATAATTCCTCTACAATTCAGTAATGATACCTGGATTAACAGTATTGATTCCCATGTAACATCTATTCCTTCTAGAATTCCAATGGTAATGAAGTGTGTATTAATACCATTCCTACGGCTTGAACAATTCCAGATTTCCTGTTCTTTGCAGCTTTACATAATGTGAAAGAACAAAGTTGACAGCAATTCACTGAAAGATCAGGACTTGTGGGCTGGCTGGTAGCATGCACCATTTTCTGAAGAAATATAAATAATAAAGAAAACCTTCAGAAAGTTTAGAAGGAAGAAAAATCCTCCCCCTGTTGTTAAAACAGGAAAAGCCTGTTTCAGAATAAAATAGCAGAGTACATTTTGTTTATGAGATCAGATGGAAGCAACACACTCTATAAGGAAATTCCATATGGCAGATGTATGTAAACACAGACAACCTGCTATACCAGTTCTGTTATGAACTTCTGTTGCAACCTCAAAATATATAATCTTTTGACCATTATCACAGCAACAGTGTAGGTAAATGCTCCAGCCATTACTTGCTCAGATTAAGCACAGCTCTCCTTTAAAAGGAAACATTACATAAAATGGTACCTTCTCAACTAAATCAGTGTATTCAGACATACCTGCTTAACTGTCCAAACTTTTACTACATTTTTACTCCTTTTAGCTCTGCAGAGCCAATGTTCTAAGAAATACATACAGTTATGCAACAACTATTTCCTAACCAATTGTCTATCTCTGATTATCTAACCATCACGAACAAACCAAGGAAAAAATACTCAGTGAACTTCTCCAGAGACTGACAAAACTGACATCAAATGCTAGCAGGATAAACAGCGACAAGTGCAGAAAGAGAGACTGCATTGGTAAAGATATGGAAGGGATGCATACCAGAAAACTGCCTGAGGAATTATGGTAAAAGGAAAAAAAAACTTTTGAAAAGCGTTTCATGCTTTTACAGAGTATACAGGCTTGGAGGGTAGTGGCAAAAGGGAAGATGGGAGGAAATAAGCCTGTACCAAGCTTTTAATCTTCCCTTAATTGTACTGAGAGTCTCCAGCATTATCCCTGGAGAGAATTAAGTATAAAAGCCTAAGTAACTCAAGCAAGTTCCCTAACAACCCAGCCCTTTCAGAACAGCACGACTTCTTTGAATGACTCAGTTTCTCAAAGACTAGGTCATACAAAAATAGTACTGTATGGTATATTTTTATGATGCTAAAACAAATCAATGATACTCCACCTGTTTTCCTCCAACTAGTACTTGGGAAGGTCTGAATAGAGTTCTGGGAAAATTTACAGAATAAAGACTGTCTGAGTGTTTTGGAAAGTAGAAATTACTTAGAAAACAATCAGAGGTTAAAAAGTAAGCAAGTTTAATTACATCAATAAGTATTAAATGCAAGATGCAAGGTTTAATTTTCGAAGCTGATTATTTATCACCCTCAAGCACATAGCATACAAGCCTGATCTAGAGCCAAGTACTGTGGGTAAAAAGACAACAGAATTTTATTAATGCAATTTAAAATGAAAAAAATAAAAGCCAGAGGATTCTTGGAATGTAAGCCTTTACTTGCAAGCTTCGCATTTCTTTTAATTTTTGCTTTGAAACTTAACCAAGAGACTATTTTAAGAAGAGTTCAGGGAAAATACACATTAGTGGCATTATGTAATCAAAATGGGGTGAAGGAAAAAGGAACAGAGCTTTCAGCACCACACCACTGACAGTATGATACACATTTACACATTCTTATAAACCACAAAATTCAGCAGCAGCCTGAAACAGCAATAGATAAAAACACAACTTCTGTGAATATCCACTTCTTCACAAATTATGAAAGTTTAGGGTGTATATCCTTTAGAGGGCCCCTATGTCTTACTACGTGCTTTTAACAAACATTTGTTATAAAAACAATTACTCACCAAAACAATATGTAAATGCATCCACAAGCAGGATGTTACATAAATTCCCATGAGATTTAAGTGTTAATGAGGACCTGTGGCCTCATCAGAGAATGTTTCAGGCCTGATACTTTCACACTGCTACTGGATATATTTCTAGGAATTTTGTAGCTCACAGGAAAAAAAGAAATAGAATTCCAGCAACACACACTAACCCTGCGAACTCTAATTGCTTGAGTTCCAGTGTTCAGACTGAAATAAGGATTGATTTGAGAGCAGACATTTATTCCTTCTTTCCCCTCACCTGGTACTGGCCATAATCAGGACAAATGAGAGGCGGGGTCCTCTAATTGTTATTTTTTGCCAAAGGAGATATTCCATAATCAGTCAATAGCGCTTTATATTTTCACTTTTAAGCATATCTCCAAGATACCAAGAGTTTGTAGCACTTTGATACAACTTACACCAGCGCAACATTTAAGCAAATGGATTTCAAAAACATCGATGTTAAAACATATTCATTGATCTAATAAATGGCATTCCATTACTTGCCTTACCCACTACATAGTACAAGCAGAAAGCACCTATTCAAATGCAGCATGCAAGCATATATTCTAAAGAAATGTCTTGGAGGAACACACAACCATATCCACATAAGCAACTAAAATTCATTGCTAAAAAGAAGCTTCTAAGGGATTCCTGTTTTCACAAGAACCTAGAGGAACCAAACGGCTCCAGGATAGAGAATAAATTTGTTTTGTACGAGGAAGTAAAGAAACAAAGGACTAAGACAATAAGGCTGACTAGAAGATCAGAAAGCATCAGCCTCCAAAACCAGCTCACCCACTCCACTCTCGCGGCTGAGTAAAGGAACAGTGTCAAACCCAAAGATCAAGAAATATGAGCAAAGTCTTCTACAGCCGATCACTTTGGTATCCATTCTAAAGGCAATAAAGTACCCTGACAACAGCAAGTGCAGTTGTAAGCACCAGGCAATTTGACACAGAAGTTTGACACACCAAATGAGGACTTAATGCATTATTATATACATGCAAGATAGAGACAGATTAGAGATTGTAGCTGTGCATATATAAAGACAACTGTGTTACACATTTTTTTCTATGACAGATGAGAACAAGATAATCAATATGATTCTTCTGAAAGACAGGGTTAAATAACAAAAATGGACTAGTGAAAGTACTTAAGTTTCTTCCCTGAAATAATATTCATAGGCTACCAGTTGTTTGCCACAATACACAGTTTTCCCCTGTTTAGTACATCCAGCTTAGAGATACCACATTTAGTAATACAATCTGCTGAGGATGGGAAGCAGTTGCTTTGCTAATAAAAAGCTGGTTATAGAAAATGCAAGTTTGGCAGTAATGCTTCCAAGAAAAATACAGCCTCGAAAGCACCTGCAGAGTGTATGTGTATACATTACATCTTGATCTTCTGAAATTTAAATATTTTAGGAAATAATCGAAATACTTCATGTTCTTTAAAACAGGATGAGTCCATAATTTTCAATTTTATTTCTAACCATAAAATATGAGAAAGCCAATAAATGCATTACTTAGCAGGAAGACTAACATGCTTTCTGGATTTCTCTATGTGCTCTTTTCGCAGTGACGAACCTCAAAAAAATCAAGCTCTGCAATATAAGTTAAGGCTCTTTGAAGTCTTTTGAAGCTAATAAAGATGAACATCCACAAAGGGTGTAAGAGTAATCATATTTTTGCACAGTATCTGGCTTCATGGTCTTCAAGCTGATGAGCATTACTACAACAACACAGAACTGTAGCTAAGAGAAATGCCACACTAGTTAATCTTAAAATACAGCTCTACAAAGCCTGAATCTCCAAATGGTTAACGAATGACACAGCCACAAAATATTGCAACAGAAATAGGAATAAAGAGGGACACTGAGGTGAAAACAGATGACACACAAGAACAAGAGTTATGTTAAAAAATGAAATGAAAAAATGAAAAAAATCATTTTTCAGCCTTTTTCCATTGTTTAAGTGGTATCCTGAGTGCCTAAGTCTGTCACCTTAAACAAATGACAAATAAAGGGAAATTTGCAAATTTCAGACTGGATCCCCTTCACCTTTTGCAGAAACTGTGCACCATCAAGAAACCAGAAGGCTACCTTATAAGATAGAGTCATGAAAAACATTCACAAAAATCTGTGTTTATATAATTAATACATACATTAAATAATTAATGTACCCAAGTTGCTATTTTGATATGCAAACATTACTTTTCTGTTTTAAATCTAACTACCAGGGATAGAAAGCTATTCCATATTCATTTAAATCTGCTCTTTCAGACAATAATTTGTTAATATTAGAAATGTTTGGCAAAGGAAAACAAAGGGGAATATCCTAGGAGTTTATTACAAAGGTACTCAAAGCCAACAACACAGCAGTATTAAAGACAAGGTTCTGCTCTCTGCTCCCACTTAGCTCCACAAACTTCAAAGCAATTGTACTGTATTCATTTGAAATATACACACTTTGCACAAAATAAAACTAGGAGTGCAATTTCACATCTTATCTTGGTATACCAACAACTCTGGATTCTTTCCCTACTACTCACTCCATGTTTTTACCAGTATTAACACAGAAGGTATGAAGGTGGAACGTTAGTTACTTGCAACTCTTTGCTCATATCTTGCCAATTCTGTGATCACTGTCACATTCAAAAGCCAGGAAGGAGGATTTTTCATATTCCACCCCCCTTCCATGTGTTAGTCTAGGAAAAATATCTGATTGCCTATCATCACTTCATGCTTCAGTGTCTAACACACTGGCTCCATCCCTCTGCATACAAATTTGAATCTTACAGCAGCTGAAGATTTGCAGAACAGTAGAAGACAACAAATTCCACACGCCCGAGTCCTTCCACATCTCAATTCCATGTTGCATTCCATATCCAATACCATGGAAAAGTTCTTCCTTATTCTGACAAGGTGGTTATTTGAGAGTTTGCTGGTCGATTCCAGCTACAGTCCAAAGACAATCTACTGCAATCTGATCACTTTAACATTTCTCAAATAAAACTTCATTATGGAGATGAATAATCAAGGTAGAGTTTGAATAGTCAGTGAAGAGGGTGACATGAAGCAGACAAAAAGCCACGTGTTCCACAACCACCTTCTTATACTTTTGTGGGTTTCTAAGCAGTTTACTATTTTAAGTATTTTAGTTTATCATCCATTCTGTAAAGCTAAATCGCCTTCATTTTATTAACTACAGTTTTGTGTCTCTGCTATATTTGCCTACAGGAAATCAGTAAATTGTTGCAAAGACTTCTGCAGCTGATTACTCAATAATATACTGACAGTAGTACAGCAAAATCAACCTGAGAGCTTGTTTGGCTGGACATTAACCCAATTATTTCTCTGATTCATCCCCAATCACCACATCACCCCTTTTTTCCAGTACCTAATTTCTCACATCTTAACTAATCTCTCACTTAATGAGATGGAAAGAATTCCTGATAAGGAACACTGAAGCAGTGATAAGTGCAAGGAAGTACTGATACTTACATGTGACTCCAAGTACTCCCTAAAAATGTCCAAGTAATTGGAAATCTAGCAGACAGAGAAGCAAGAACTCTCTCCTGTAACAATGTGACACACATACTCAGAAGGCTAAGGCAAGGAAGACAACCTCTCTGAAACGCTGCCTACTGTATTGCCTTGTAATATACCCACACATGTCTCAGTAACATTACACTGATAAATAACGCATTTATAACACAAACAAATGGATTAAAAAGAAAAATACTTCTATGTTTATTTTCATTAATGTATTTTTACAGTGCCTTCATAATTTCTACTGTAATAATTAGATACGATTTCAAAAGACAAACTGATACTGCATGGAAATGCACTGAGAGCTATGGCCTGGATTCTGTTGGTATAAACCTTGCTCAAAGTCTCACTGTATGCTGCATTTAAATCAGCCTGTCACTTCATACAAGTATTTCCTAAACAGCATTCCATTGAAGTTACTTGTAACATTTATTCTGTTTTGACAGACAATGTTTTTTAAACTAGCTCCTTAAACACTAACATTTAAAATGTTCAGAACTTAAAGACAGTAAGAAAGCAGTTTCTTCCAAAGCTGTTGTTTCAGACCAAAGGACCACTGAATTATCAGACAGACAAAAGCAGGAAGGAAGTTACACTACTGTTAACCAGACAACGAGATGGATAAGTGCTGATGGTTATGAAGAAAAAAAGAATTAATATACTCATTCTGACCTCACAGTGGCCAAGACTCCCGCTCTCCAAAGTTACTGCATACCGAGGTAGTAGTTGCTCTTCATTTACTCAAGATCAAGTGTTTCTCAGAGCATGTTCAGTGACTTCTAACTGAATCTTATTCCACACAAAAGGAAATTGGTTATTTGTTTGTTATTCAAGGAAGCCTGAGTAATTCACTGTGGTAGGAAAGACCTCTAAAAATAAGTCACCTCTCAGCAGATTCACTCCCTTCCTGTCTGGGCCTGAATCACTGTGCAATTGCGTGAATGGACAAAGCTTGAGATGAACTACAGAACTTCTGCAACAATGATATAGTTCAAATACAATCATTTCACTCCCCCTTTGTTTAAAAGATTACAACTACTAGAGGGTGGAGCAAGTCAGTGACCCATCAGGGTGTGCCTGACTAGAGCTCCTTGTGTGCAATCCTCTGCATTTATGTTTATTTTTGGATCTAACTGCTCTTGTGGTTTGGGGCAAGGTAGTTAGTACTGCACTAACTCAGTGACGCTAAAGAGGGAAAGCCCATCTTATCACCACAGAGAGTATTTTATCCTTACACATTCATGGAGGACCACTGAAGTCTACAGTGTTATAACAGCTGATACTGCTCCTCAGAAATGAACAGCAGGGGCAGGTGGCACACCAACATCTGACACCAGTGATTCCCACAATCTCCTAGCGCTTCTTTCCTCAGGACAGTGTTTGGCTGTGTGAAAACCTAACCACAGATTTCATCATCTCCAATCTGTTCTAGCAGCTGTGGATAGAAAAATAAGTCTCCAAGGATGAGTAAAGCTCAGAAGTTCAACAGATGTTCCTGAACAGGATGCTTCTTAAATGGATATAGCCACTAGAGAGAAGGACTTGGCCATTTTAAATGGTAATTGCTGTTATCAGGACAATATCATTTGTTTAGACTGGTATTCCCTGACTGTTCAAGAGGGAGACTGCAGAAAATCTTTCTGTGAAGAGCTGAGTGTGTGGTTCTGTGTATTATAGAAGGCAACTAATTATGTTATTGATAAAGAATATCCTCTCATTTCCACAGAGTATTTAAGTTTATAAAATTGACAAAAGAAAAAAGAAAAGTCACTTAGAAATACCTATCTTTTAGATATGCACCCTACTGTAATTCTACTCAAAGTAAGAAATCGCTATATCCTGCTGTATTTTGTACATCAGATATGTTAATAAGCCACATCTGGTCTGTGAAACACACAATGAATACAAGTACAGTTTCTCAATACAGTACAGCTGATACAGAAAAAACATCACTTTTCTAATTAAACAAAAAGTATTTTAATTCATAAAACAATGGTATAGAGATATTTAGAATTCTTAAATTTATAAAAATTAAAATAAGTATATCTTTCTCCCTCTTATAATCTAGTTTTAGAATTGATACCAAAAGCCCCATAGATTTGTCTTCCAAAGAACTGCCTACATTTGTGATAGCAGAAAACCATTTGTTGCAAGTGTGATTCTCACCAGTAGGTTTCAATGTTAAGAAATTTTTACCACAGAGGAAGGTAACTCAAAGCTCCTAGTCCTATCATTTCTGATTAGTTGCACAATAACTGAATGTCAGTGTTGAACATCAGTATATACTTGTTTAAACATGAAAAACAACCACCCTTAATCACATTTTTTGCACTTTTATTACTAATCATAGAAATCCCATATTTATAAAAGTAGTAACAGTTGTAAGAATTTCAGACCAACAGTTTGTTTAGGTTGTTCTTAAACTGCAGTACTACATTATTTCAGTTATGGATAAACTACTTTTTTCTGGAATTAAATTCTCATTATACATGAGCTGAAATGTGTATGTACAAGACTTCAGTTTCTGCCTTATCTATACTCTAATGACACTAATATCGTTGCCATATCCCATTTTCCCATAGTGCCACCGATAATAAATGTATGTGGACCACACATTCACTGTGTGAGGGCTTTTATTAAAATACTTTTCTTTAAAAAAATTATCAGAAAGGTATCACTAATTATTTGCCCATAAAGGCTTCATCAAATCCTGAGATTCATGCATGTCACACCGAACAACACAGAACATAGAATATATAACATAAAAGCTTCCCTGGAAAAAGAAGTATTAATTTTAGAGATACTAAAAAGGATAAGAACACACTATTGCTACTAATTCTATTGCTAACATAATTTGGGGGGAATTTTCTCAAATAATTTTGTCTTGAATACACTGTCAGAACTGAACTGCACTTCATGTAAGCTTTGGGATTAGTAGTCACCCCCAGCTTTGGGAATAGTAGTCAATGAAAACAAATGAAAAAGTGAATTATATTTTTCTGCCTCAGACTAATCAGTAGAGTTATTTTGGTGTGAAATTTTGCATTCTCACTAAGAGCAAAGTGCCAACTAAAAAAAATCATGAAACATTTCACTGCAAACAAACAACAAAGTAGCACCACAAAGCTTTACTGTGGTGTCTGACTGACACCTGCAGCATTTACAACATGCTCTGCAAGATTTCAAAAAATATGAAATATAAAAATAAAAATACTTTCAACATGTGAACTTTTCATCATCAAAAAACCCATTGAATCAGAAAAATCATTATATTAATGATTAAGGAATGAATGACATAGTTATTTCTGTTTTAGAACAGCTTTAAACATACTTTTAAATTCAAAATTTATAACACAGGAACTTAACCTCTACTCCCCCATTATTTCTGATTGGACATTAATCTCTAAAAGCTTCGCAGGAAAAATCATATATATAGCAGAAAGAACTTTGCTTGTACCACTTAAAAGTGAGTTCAAAGAAAAAAACTTTTACTTAAGAAACACTTCTCATTATTATCCTACATAAGGACCTTGGAAAGCACCATCTACATTAAAAATTTCTACAGCACAGGTTAAAATATGTGAAAAAAATAAAACAGCATATTTAAATTTCTAAAGCCAGGGCACAAAACTATAATGCATTTTCAGCAGAGAAAAAATATGCTACAACCAGTAACTATTTCTTAAATATAATTAGTGTCACATTCCTATGGAATACCTAAACTTGTGCAGTTGCCATTTAAACAAGCTGGTAATACAAGTGCAGAACAGTGTAGGCCAACATAGTACCTTACAATCCCCAGAAGACTTAACAGGATAAGTGTAATGCTTACAAAAACACAAACGAATCAAAATCCATTAACTCAGCACAACAATGTGTTAATGGTGTTTCTCAGCACGAATATTGAAGCGCAAACAGTGTAAAGAATGAAGAACCTCATCTGTATGTTCTCCAGACAGAAAAGTTTTAAGGGAACTTAGATGTAATCACTGACTTAATTTAAGTGATTTTATCCATCTGTCTATTTTAAACTCCTTATAGCTGCTGACAAGACAGGAGTAAAGGAGAGTAATTGAAAACATCAGAGTACACTAAGGTAGACTCTCTTGGCAACTGCAGGCAACTAAAGCAAGTTTTTATAAGATAAAAACACCTGCACTATTATACAAATTCCACCAGAAACACCGCCTACGTTATTTCATTAGAAGAAATTATATGAGAAATGAATTTGGAAACCTGTAAGAAAGCAAAGAGTAGTGTGCAATCATGCAGAATATGAAATAGTCAAAAGAATTAAGAATTCTTCTTGTGCAAACTAATTTTAAAGCATTATTCCTATGCTTAGGCTACAAGCATGCTTGTATTTCATTACAAACACTTAAAACATTAAATCCCTTTTCTGCATAAACTGCAAATAAATCTGAATTTACCTCCCAAAGTGCTTTGAAGTCCTTCTGCTCAATCCGAAGGAGCTCACTATATTCTCTGGTAACAATGGTAGCATGGCGAGGAGTGTTATCCAGAATGGACTCTCCAAAAGCAGTTCCTATTCCCAGAGTGCATATTGTTACAGCATCCTTTGAATTAAAAAGGAAAGGATACAATTAGTATTCTCGGATTTAAGTATCTTTATGTCAGATTCACTAACAGCACCACTTTAACATTTCTTAGCAATTTTCTTTTTAAAAAAATTAAGGGTACCAAAGAAACAAAAACAAAAAAAAAACCCCTCACAATATGCTGATAAGCAGCACAGGAAGGTTCAGTGTGGAAGCAAGTGGAACACCTGTTTTCTATGACCACCAGTTGGATAAGGCATATCTGGTTGCAGGCAATTACCTTCAGAAGAAAGTTATGATCTCTGTTTATCTATCTTTAAAGACAGTTCAAAGACTGCTGCGATGACAAAATCATTTAGAAATATCAGAGGTGATCAGAAGGGCATTCTTGAAACAAAATTTTCCTTCATCAAAAAGAAGATTTGACTTACATTTTCTTACTAACAATTTTTATTTTAAAAAACTCATGCATTCATAATGCATTTGCTTGTCAAAAAAATAAAATCAAATCAATCTCATATAATTCAGATACTTCAAGAAAACTATTGAGCTTGAAAACAACCATAATTAGGTCTACAGTAATTGGGATGGTCCCAAGCATACAGTAAAGAACATTTCAAAAGGTCTGTATAAGGAAATGCCCTCTATATGATGAAAAGATGTCTAATTCAAATCTTTTAGCCAGAAAGTTCTCTGTGACAGTTTCAGTATAAATTAAGAGGTCCTGCAGGCAAAAAATAAAAATAAAACAATTAAAAAAGACTACTAGAAATTAAATACCTTATTGAATAAAGATCTTTAGATATATTTTTTATTCTATGCTTATAAGTGGCTATGTTCCTGAGCACCACATTGCAGCTGGGCACTTAATCTCTTACTAAGCTGGACCTTAACTGACTGTCTTCTGAGAAATTTAAAAACAAAAGTAGAAATAGTTTTAAAAATCTATACAGACAAAAGCTGCAGTGTTCTAAGGAAATAATACATGCATTTAGACAAACACAAACAGAAAAAGGTGCTAATTTTACTTGATACAACATTAAAAAGTGTAAATTAATTCTGAAATGTAAGATTCACATAACGGCTACAAAAAGAAGCAGAAAACACTGTCATCCCATCCACTCCACCATGGACAGTAACACAGGGGAGATGCATAAGCATATTTCAGCATCATTTTCTGTGTTTAAAAATTGCATTGTTTTCCTTTCAAGTATCTAATAAGTGGTAACAGACAAATGTTATTAAGATCAAGTTTGTAGCTTTATAATTGCATTACAAAGACAAATGCCCATAATAGTCCAGTACCCCGATCCAGATCAAATTGCTTTTGCAAAGATATTACCATATAAAATTATCTGTTCAAGAAATCAAAATAAATTCTGTTTTAGAGAAGATCCAGGAAGAATTTACCAACTATCAGAAACACACATTCAAGGAAGGCAAATATGAACAGGCACTGTTTGAAGAAAAGAATATTTGCAGTGAGTACATAAGAAGTGGGTGCCTCTACAATACAGGCCATACACTAAAATTATGCTCACCTTTATTGAGAAGGTTCAGATAAAATCTATCTGTTCAGGGTAGAATAACCAACCAGAGTCAGTTAGGTGGATTACAAGTCATGTTTTCATCTCTCAACTTTCTCGCTCTCTTCTTCTTTGCCTCTGCCACCACCCCCCAAGAAACTCCCTAGGATATTTTCAAATTTTGTTCCTTTATAACATTAGAGAATATAAATACAGAATAGAGAAGAAAAGGAGAGACACTGGTTAAGGAACCACTTTCTAAGAGAAAAAGTCTGATTAGGCAGCTGTTCAGCCTTAGAAATAGATTAACACTGAGAAGCATTAGGTAAAGGAGGTGGAGTGTTCCAGCCTAGCTTCATTAAAGAAAATTTCAGACTTCTATCAAGTGGAAGTTTTTTCATTTTTTTTCCCCCCAGACATCACTCTCCACAGTTCCTCAACCAACTAAGGAGCAAGCCCATTTGCGTTCTTCAAGGCTTCAGAGACCCATCTTCTCTCTGCCCTCGATTTATACTTCTCCACCCTCCCGAGGAATCAGGTGTGCATTTCCTATTAGGCCTGTTAACCTTACACTCAAGAATCTCCTGCTGTTCAACATAGAACTTCAGGAGGACCGCTGGCAGCTCAAAACTCAGTTTGCTGTTCCCCTCTGCAATCCCAGAAGCAGCAGGGGGTTCTAGCTGCCAGTAGCCAGCTAAAATTCACGCAGTTATTTAAAAGGAAGCATTAAAGACTTAAAAAGATGAGATTGTTTCCATTGCTCTCTGTCCTCTGAACACACTGTAAAAATGGTATCATTCAAACCAGAGGCTGATTGTAGATTCAGTTTCACTATCTCTGGCAGATAAGATACATGGTGAGAGTTGATGTCAGCCACCTCCCAATTTCATCCCAAATCAATCTAAAGTATTACTGAGTTTGTCCAACCATTCTACAGCTAAGAATTAACTGCAACATTCTGCACTATTTCCTCCCTCATCACAAAACACATTCCTGCATGCTATTCTCCTGACTCGTGACTATATTTTCCAATGTGGCATACAAAACTTTTGTACTCTGAGCAAAGTCATGGTGCAAGACAGAAACAAAGAAAACAGGAAAAAAAGTTGACCAGTGTTAGGAAGAAAGAAATGGAGTGTTTTTGCTGTTCTGCTTTTTTTTAATGAAATTTAAGTTAATAATTTTTTGCATTTAAAAGGAAATTGATGAATCTGGTTGTAATGAGATGGAAAGCACAACAATGACAACAGAGCAGCACAGTCACAAGGCTGTGGCAAGTCAGGGTTTGCTCAAATGCAATAGTTGTGGGCACAAAAGAAAGAAAAATCTGCCTACCTTAGGGAGGCCTCACATATGAAGAGGTCTCCAATAAGATAACCCTTGCCTCCACTGCCAACCCTTACATGAGTTCTGGGAAGGGATGCATCTTGGCTGCACCCCTTCCAGTCACTCAGGTACACTGCATGCACCTGAGCTCCCCTGGGTCATTCCTGACTTCCAACCAGATGCTCAATCAATGGTTCAAGCTGTGACTTAGCATTTTTGCTATACTGGTTTATTTTTAATTTCATCATTTTCCCATACTTTTTCACCTTTATCTCACTTCTGCACCTGTGTCCCTCCAGGACTCCATACCATGTCTGTTTAATCAAAAATCTGCAAAAGGCAGCATTTTGGAAATTTGCTTATTATTACTCTGATGCAGCTCAGCCTGTCTTTAGCAAAAACTTCCCTTTTGTAACAGAGAAGCCAAAGTATATATGTGAAAGTAAAGTAAATTCTTTATGAAGCAATCTTCCTGATACACAGGATACATAGCCCACACTGGAATGTGTTCCAATCATCATTCAGAAATGAAGTCGTTATTATCCACTACTTTTAATGATAATGCAGCAATATCCTTCCACACTAACATTTCAGTCTGACAGCATATGTTAGGCCATCCTCTTTATGAAAGACAAGATTTACTTAAAGGAGTTATTACACTCCTGAAAAAACTAGGAACATGTTCCCCTCTAGTTCCTAATTAAAATATTTGCAGATCAAATTAACTGTACTGTAATAACATTAATTGTTTCCACACATTCCCATCTAATCCTATAAATGTACCTGCCACATCAGTTTTTCTTCCTAGGGTATCCAGCAGACAGAATCAAGATTATTTTTCCTATATTGCCTTTACATAAGCTAAGTTAAATCAAAATAATCATGATGCTGTGGAGCTCAGTACAGACTAAAACACCTAGCTTCTCAGCCAAGTCTGTTTGTCCAGCAGACTCTCTCTGTGCAGATAGAGCAGTTCTCACACTCAAATGAGTAACTTTGGTCTGCTTGAGCACTAAACTACGGACTGCAATAAAAACCTCTGTCTCAGCTTCATATAGGCCATCCCTGAAATACACAATGGCCATTTTACATTTACATTCAGAACACAGTATTGCAAGGAGTGTCATCTTGAAATCCCTTCCCTCATTTCCACTTCATCTTATCACATACCTTCTTTATCCTCTGCTTCAGACATCCAGGAAATTCTTCCCTTTCTTACACAGACACTTGTATCTCTTTTTACATTGTCATTTTTCAGCTCATTTGGCTTTTGATTCTCAGCCTTCTGCATTTTCCTACAGCTGACACTGCTGTATTACCCAAGCACTCATAGCTCCTCCTTCAAAGCTCTTCTAAAAAAGGCTAATTGTTTGTAAAGTCAGCACCATGTGTTTAGTAGCTTGGCCTGGTTTTAAAATCTAAAATCTTATCATTTTTAAAAGAATTCTCATCCAAACACAGACAAATTGTCAATGGCCCACAGCATGCACTGAATCAGCTGGCAGACTACAGCAAAACCACAGATTAAAATGCTCTTTGATCTTTGTCCTTTTTATTTCTTCCCTTCCCAGCAGAAATTTCTTCTGGTATCAGACAAGCATATAAATCTTAATCATTTAGGGCAAAAGTCTCTGAATATAATCCATCGAAAGACAACACTGAAGAATCTGGCAGAGATGTCATACTGATCCTTTTGTCATGCATTATTCCCAGCTTTATTCTGGGAACAAATTTACTCACACTCATCCTCCATAACCTGTTCATTTTAAAAGTAGACTTCAAAAACTAAGTAAAGATGAGGCACTTGACAGCTTTTCAAAGACAGTGCAAAATAGAAATATCTCTGAAAGGAACTTATACTGCTATATATTTTGGTAGGTAACAGTGCCAAGTAAGAATTACATTCAGAATCTGTTCATAACTGAGGGCAGTATCTCATTCTAAACAGAAACAAGCTGCCAGTTCTGTTTATTTTGAAGGGTACTTTCTGATTCATCATGAAATTTTAAAATACAGTATCTATCAGGTTATTTGTTTCAAGTAAAATGAGGTAAGACCAAGCAGTTCATTACATTTACCTGCTAGCGTAATACTACCTTGAAAAAACAAAACAAACCTATATTCTCCTCTTCAGTCTCTTCTTGATTATTCAACAGCCAGAAAATTCAAAACCAGTTTGTACAGAAAGCAGATCAACCATGGATCAGAATATACTGGATGGGTGATTTTGTCAGATCTCTTTATGATAATCATATTGTCTCATTTCAATGACAAATGAAATTACTACCATGATCATCAGCAGCTAGCATATTTTACTGCCTTGGTGGAACAGGAATAACGGTAACAGAGAAATCTGCACTAGACAAATTCTTTAAAACAGATTCAGTAAGCAGTTCAATATGATTTCCAAACCAGCCACTGCAGTAGTGAAGTGTATGTGCTGCTTGTTACACGTTCTAACACTGCCCTCCTGTGACATAACACAGCTTTGCAATCAGTCGAAAAGTTTCCAAAACATGATGAGAGTTTATCTGTGAGATCCTAAATGTATGCTCATTATAACACTTTAGTAGGAGGTATTTTTCTATTTACTGATCATAATAGAAAATCCTAAGTAATGTAAACATTAATGTTGTTTATGCGAGTTTTCAAGTTAGTTCTTATCAGCATTACTAACATTTTCTGTAAATAATCACAGGCACTAACAGCAATAATCTGAATTAAGTTATACTTCACTAGCTTCACTGAAGACTTGATCCATTTACATGTTTAGATCCATTTTGCTGTGCAAGATATGTATTTACGTGCCTTTGTAAGAGTAAAAGCCAAGATACTCCTGGTAAGCATAAAGTGCACAATAACTTACTGCGCTTCCAATGGAAAAAAAAGAAATAAGCTCCAAACACAGCTTCATAAACAGTTAACACATATTAGCAGCTATATAACATATTCTCAGGATCACTGAAAGACAAGCTTCCTACAAAAACAAACACCAAGTAAAAGAGGAGCTAGTATTTAATTTTTAATCAAAAGTATCATTACTATGTTTACATTAACACAATACTCATTATCACACAATTACAGGATAATTCAAGCTGCAAAAAAAAAATCACGAGGTCATCTACTATAACCTCTTGCACAACTTAAAAGTTATTAATCACATATAAACACTTTTTAACTAATAAGAATCTAACTAACAAAAATCTCTCTTCCTAGGAGATATGATACAGTGTTTCTACAATTCTACATCCTAAACATGTAAGCTTAAATTTTTGTAACAGCACTAAGTGCATAAAACCAAAGTAAAACTAGCCCAAGAAGTTGAAGAGCAGGCAAAGGAAACCTAGTAGCAAATAACAAAAGCTTCTTAAGGTTTAAGAGACAGAGAAAGACATACACTAAATAGGGAATGAAGGGTAGCTTTGAACAAGGATACTTTGTTTTGAACAAGATATCCACTGAAGAAAATATGAAAAATGAAACCTTGTTTTTGGATCCAAACATTGATAAATAGAAACAAACACCACAGGAAAAGCTGAGGGCTTGGCTTTCTGGGCTCAGGAAAACAACAGAAAACATTCTGCTGGGAAACAGCAGAATGAAGCTTCTAAGTTCTATAGATACCCAGAATAAAGAGAACTTTCAAGACTCAATAAATCCTGAAGTAGCATAGCTCAAAATTTTAGAAAGACTGTCCACTATGACCACAAAAAGACAAGAGACAAACTTGTGGATTCAGGTTGCACTATGGTTTGTTTCTCAGTTCTGGACATGGAATCAGCAATTCCCAGGAGACTCTCTGCAGCTACAAGCCAGTATGATAAACAGGTGTAATAAATGAGAAGCTCCTGTCGAAATTTGGCTAATTGTTGCCAGCTGAGAAACAATGACCATCCTAGTGAAACAATAATGGAAGTAAAGCAGATTTGAATTTCATTTTCTATCCCAGAATGCTTCTGTGAGGACAGAACTTACAGGCAAAGTTGAAGCATCTTATTTCTTGGCCAAGACTCTGACAGTGGAGCTATTCGAAGCTCCAGAATCTATCACACATGGTTCATTACCCACACATAACTTTGGAGGTAACTTTCTGGTAGTGACAAATGGTTAGGGTTAGCTGTCTTCAATAGGTGTGGAACAGAAGATGGAACTTGCTGGGAGAGTTGATTATTAGTTCTGCTGTATAATCCAAAAGCAGGATGGGATTATTTGTTTTGTACTACCATAAACTGCTGATTTCATGATTATACAAGTAAGCAAATGACCTTTATTACAGGCAGCTCCTTCCAAAAACACTATTTCTCATAATAGTGGTAACAGCCTACCTAGCTATGTGTACTGCAGGTTAAAGGAACAAAGTGAGCAATGGTGTCATTGACAAATGAATTCCCTTCAAATATTAGGAATCATTTTCCATCAGCATTAGTGCTATTTATGGTACAACAATAAAAAGCAGAGCAAGTAATCACTACCATGTCTTGGCAAAGGTAGCTTTGGCTTCTTGGAGCTGCTATTAGAAAATGTGCTCCATGAAAGATTACAGGTATTTGAGCACTGGCCATCCATTCTGAACTGGAAGCACAATGCTAGCAACTCAGTCTGTCAGTGCTGTGACTGTGAAGCTAGTCTATACTCCCTCCATCATCTGGGTCTGCAGTATGCACAGTAGGTAAGTATTTCTAGCTGAAGAAGGACTATCACTGTCTCAACCAGGAAGCTAAGGTATCACTGGAATAGGATGCAAGAACTGAAGTCAGGACAAGAAGCAGAGAATCAAGGAATAACAGGAAGGACATGGCATAAACAGAAAACTGGAGCAAAGCCAGAGAAAATATTGGGCTCAGATATCATCTAGGGATCCCCAGCCACCAAACCTCCCTAACACTAGAATGGTAAATGCACAACTGCTTCTTCTGGCAGTGAGGCTGTATCCTATGGCAACTAGAGAGTGCTAGAATTCAGTTCATTGTTCCAGAGAGAAGGAAATGAACGGTTTAGAAATTACTGCGGAATATAATTTCCATAACTAGAACTACATGAACTATAGTTCTGTAGTTCCCTATTGGCAGGAATATGCAGTGAACCTGAATGAGTTGAAGAAATGTTTACATTTCTTAAGAAGTTGAATTGCTCAATCCTCCATCTAATGGAACAAATCAACACTCCAGATCCTTAAATTTCACATTCAGAATGCTCATGCAGGTATACTTATTTCTCATTCAGTAAAGAGAATTGGGTCATAACAATGGTGCAGTGCCATCTTTCTGCAAACACTGGAAAATATTCCTTATTCCTTCTGACTTGCACAGAAAAGGGTCTCATCAAGCCCAAACTGTGACAATACCAGTTACAACCAGGCCATGCTGAGAATTGCTCAAATTAGGCTAATTACTCTCTACTAGTCTCTATGTAGTATAATGAAGAGGTTGCTAAAAATAATGATATGAAAAAAGTTCCCTTTTTATCTATAATTTTACTGCAGAAGTTGAAAGACCCAGTGCTCATCCAGTGCCCCGATTTGCATTCTAATCCAAATTCACTAGTAATGCTTCACTCAGATAAGTGGGAACTCCAGTTTCTGCCAATCTACCATCAGCAGGAAGCCTTCACCAGTAAGCTGAACTTCAGATTAAGAATTACAACTGTACATACAGACACGTGCATACACATGCATGCTGTATTTGAAGAGGTGGTATTACATGCTGTGCCTGGTACCTAAGCTATACCACTAATGTGAAGGCACATCAAATCATGTCAGAGGTATATGATGTAATGGTCCCTTATCTCAAACACAGGAGCATGGTATGGTACATGATGCTTTTCCAGAAGACAGCTCACAGCAGTAAGTTTGAGACTTGCAAGCATGGCATGAGTTAACATAGGTTATCAACTGAAGCATGGTAAGGGACAAATGATTTATTCTGCATGTTACCCTCAGAAACCCACAGCTACTTCATTAAAACATTTTTGAGCAAAACTGAAACTGGTAAATTCTTATGGCACAGTCTTGCTGTCCCCATTAAACAGAGAAAGCTAGTCTTTGCCCGCAGAAGTGTTTCCCCTGGTTTCTAAGCCCCTGCTGAGCTCTGAACCCTGTGGAAACTCTTAAGACAGGTATCACTACCTATCCAAGAGCTCCCTGAACAGTCAAGGGGAGATATTTTACTGCTGGGAGAAGCAATGGCTCCTAAGTCAGACTGATCCAGCAATCCATACAAAACCAAAAGGGTGCCAGCAGTCACCACTGAATTACTGAAGATATCCTTTCATACAGCTTTCTTCGCAAAAAAAAATTAAAATAAAAATAAATTCACTGCTTTATCCAAAGTTAAAAAGACATGATGTGGCATATCAAGCTACTTGGAAGAAAGCACACATATGTTTATGTGTATACATACTTACTCTGCAGCTACATTGATCAAGCTCCCTTAAATCAAAATAGGTCTAAACTCCATATATGATTTCTCACAACATATTCTGGGATATAATAATACATTATAATTCAGGAAAATGATTTGCTTTAATTTTTTTTTAAATGGTAGCTATTCAAAACTCCATATTTTATAAAAACAGGAGTGTGAAGATATTGAATAATCACTTGCAAATCATTGGTATTTTACTTGTTCTTATAATACTTGACACTGAATATACATTTCTTCCAGGTTTAACATAGCAGCAGTTCCAATACTCCATTGTCATTATTGGAGACTGCAGCATGCTGTTAACAGACCGCACTGTTGGTGGGTTTGTTTTGAACTTCTAGCACCAGCACTAAATTACAAAGTTTCTTGGGAATTAATTAACAACTCACAAATCTTTAGTTTAACTTCATACAGGGCTATGAGAAAATACTGACTCCTGTTTCACACTCACATGCCTTTTCAGAGCATTCAATTTCAGCTCTGTTGAAATTAATGGCATGATTTGCCTCCAGACAAAAGGACCACTGAGAAAAAAAATCTGTACTTCTCTTTGTTATCTACCTTGATATAACACCTAAGCTTTTGTTGTACTACCAACTGGAGGGTTTTAATAAACAATTTGTTTTACCTGGTGGTTGCTTGTATCAGAAACCTTCACATCCAGTGATCCTGTAAGAACAGCATACCAGTTTGATCCAATATCACCCTGACGGAACACTGAAAAGAAGAAACATTGTAAATAAGAGATATCCCCTTAAGTTTAGCAATATTATCAAATATTTTCCCTCATATTACTGTACTACTGTAGTCACTGCTGGCAGTGTAATATTTGCTATATCAGACTATTTACTTATCCAGTATATTTCCAATGGTACTGGGAAGTACACATTTTAGTAAACTGATCACATGACTACTAAACCAGTGGAACCACACAGAACTGCTTTGTTCTTTTCCAGTTTCTTTTTTACTTCTATTTAGTTAACAAAAGAACAATAACAACAAAAAGACTTTCTGGAAAATGTACCTTTGCAATTTAGAATCTTCAAATGCAGATAGAGCTTGAACTGTCCTCAGTTAAGAGTTCTGTCTGAGAAACAACTGCAGGACTTTGATATTCAGATATTCCAACTGTGATTTACAGAGCATTAGAATACCTATTGCTCTAAGCAAACCCCAGTGCTATGTATCTAAAAAATGTCAGATTTA